>NC_083474.1:18125608-18270608 GCF_030014155.1 Tachysurus vachellii
ATACAGAGCTATACAAGACAACACAGAACTAAGGGCCAATACATAAATTGGTCCTATTCACATTCAGTGCATGTGTGCAAACTTCTACAAACAATCCAAGACATAAGACAATACAAGAAAAAAGACCTGGGCCTGTATTCATGAAAATTCTTAGTGCTCCTAGGGACGAAGTTCTTCTAAATTCGAAAGAAAATAAAGATAAAAGTTATTCATAAAGCATCTTAACCCTTAAAAGAGCTCTCAAGGTCAAAAAGTCTTAGGAGTATTGAGGAGGACTTTGAAGAGGCATAAGAGTTTATTTATCAGAGGAGAAAATGGCTGAAAGTGAAGAGGGAGAAGAAATGTATTGTATATAATATTTAAAAATGATCGTTAGTTAATAAGAAGATACAGATTAGATTGTGAAGGGATTATTTATTATTGAACCAATCATGTTAGAGATAACATTTGGTGCTATGACATTTCTGCTCTGTGTCAGAGATGTTTACATTTACATTCACATTACAATTATTACATTTATAACATACAGATGTTACAGCATCTGTAATATGATCGGTCAAGAACGTAATCCCTACACGATATAAACTCAAATATGTTAACATAGAGACAAAGTGAAGGCTTATAATAGACCAGATTTTAAAAGCTCTCCTATTTTTTTATTAGACAACCAATCACAGTCTTCAAAACCATGTGTCACCTAGTAACAGGGTTAAGCCCCGCCTCCTCTTTAAGATAAAAGTTGTTGTATTTTCTTTGCTCAGAGTTGCTCTGAGATCACTGAGTTCTCCTGAATCACTCTTAAGATTCCTAGTTAGACATTTTAAAGCTAGATTAGGAGCTCTCTGAGATCATTCTTACAATCTTTATAAATACTGGCCCTTACATATTAAACTGAGCTTAACTGATTTAAATTAAAAACATAAACACACAAAATACAGTACGTTTAATTATTATACATCAAATCCAGAAAGATTTCATATGTAGTTTGTTCTTTATATTTCCATTTTTAATGATGCTTTTATAAACATTCTTATAGTTAGTTCTTATACATTATGAATTATTAAAGCACAGAAAACAGCTGGGATCCTGTGGGGTCATTCATTTATGTGTGCTTTACCAAATATTTAAACTATTTTCTTTATGTATTTGTATGCCACCATGAAGGATTTCAGCTAATTGTATTGTGCTTGACTTTTTCACCTTTGTATGAAATGAAGAACTTGTCCAGGTCATCAGTTTATCAGAGTTTGTCTTCACTGTCCTATTACATCCGTTCGTTACGTTTGGATGAATTGGTCAGGTCATTCATCTGAGGCAGCTTTTCCAAATCTTGCCTTTGGTGACACTTTAGACAACCTGCATTTAGAGAAAAATTAAACTAAAGGGCAATCTCTGGTGTCAAAATCCCAAGGACGAGGTCGAGACACAGAGGAACGACTTGTGAACATTTGCGTTGGCTGGCTTTGAGCTTCAGACATGCTTTGTAAATCTTAAGCTAAACTTTCTTTCTGAGATTTATTTCAAAGATACAGTTTTAGTCCTTTTGCATATAAAGTTGAAGAATTTGCACATATTTGTAACACTTTTTTATTATACATATGGTCTCAATGCCGCTTTATAGCCACCGGACCGCAAGCCAAAAGCAAACGGTGAGGAATAACTCACAAAGAGGAGAAATCGTGAGAGGAAAACTGATACAGAGACAGTTTATCGTCCTTTTGACTGAAACTGGGTTATTGTAAGTCAACGAGTATACGTTTTCAGCGATTACATTTAGTAATATAATAGTTACATATCAGTATAATAAAAGATAAACGTTATAAATTAAAACATTTAGTCGTATCATTACACTTCAATATCCAGGAATCAAATCTTTGTTGTTTAGTTTTATTATATTTACTAAAACATTTTACTAATTACTGAATATTGTTTAAGACGAATAATTATAGCTGAATATATACGGAGACAGGTTTGATTTTAAGACTAGACATTTGCATTCATGAGGATGAGGTTTCCTTCTGAGCCTGCTTCCTTTCAAGGTTTCCTCCTCATATCATCTCAGGGTGTTTTTCCTTGCCGCCGTCACCTCCGGCTTCTCATTAGGGATAGGAATTTTTTCTTCTTATTATTATATATTTATTTCTTTTTTTCTCTCTCTTCTGTTTCCATACTTCTAAAAAGCTGCTTTTAGACAATGGGAATTGTTAAAAGTGCTATACAAATAAATTGAATCGAATTGAATTCATCCCAGTAAACCCTGACAGTTTAGTTTTTATTGATCTTTTTTGGATCGCGAGGGTTTCAAAAGCAAAAAAGTCGTGCTTTTTCTCCAAATACTTTACTGCTGAGCAGAAATTTGATGCAGGATTAGTTCAGAGTAAAATGTTAGAGTGCAGTGAACTTCTGGGTATTACTGTAGATCAATATACAAACTCAATTTAAGTCAAACGCTAAGAATGATACGCTAATCAACAGAAAACAACTTATTGCACATTTCTCGTTTGTAGCGATGGACTACTCGTATTGTGTTTCATGCACTTTATATTGAACATTTTTCCTGTTTTCTTTGTGCTTTTGCTGGCTGTTTTGTATTAAACATAGCAAAATAATCAGTGACAGTCTTTTGTAATGCAACTCAACATAAATCGCAGTTTCTGTTAACACCACAAAGTGTTTTATTCCTCTTATACCACAGCAATTTGCCAATGATTACAATTGTTTTAATTCGTTAACGGATGGAAAGTCATCCTTTTAAAACATTCATACTTCAATTTTTTTTGCTGATGAAACGTCTGAATGATAATTAAATTCTTTTTATCACTTTCATCAAACGTTCGCAGATATAAACAGTCGTTCCCTCGCCAGCCTCTGGCTTGCAGATTATAATAGAAAAAGCTATAAAAAGCTCAGATCAGAAAATGTAAATTTGTCTGTGCTGAAGACTTTTAAAGTTCAAAATTCAAAGCATTTACTGTCATAATGCACAGTGAGGAAAACAAGTTTCCCTGTACAATGAATTTATCTCTATAACACACACATACACACAGACATAATAAATAAAACTAAGCTGCAGGAATAGAAATAAAGACAACCAGTAATATGCATATATCTATATGTGCACATGTAGAATATTGACTACTTTTGTGCATAGTAGTACAGTAACAGTATGATAATAGTAGTACAAATAATCAATGATAACAATAGCAGCAGTAACATTAACAAATGTGCAGATTGAGATAAAACAGTTTAGTGACTGCTGGTTACTCATTAAAGAGTCTAATAGTAGGGGAAGAGGAGTTACTTAATCTGTAAGTTCTGTATTTCACACTCCTATACCTCCGTCCTGAAGGTAAGAGTGTGAACAATCCATGTTAGGTGGGTGGTGTCCTTAAGGATAGAGGCAGCTTGAGAGTTCCTGTGAACCCTGCGATGGTAAATAGCCCACAGAGAGAACAGTGGAGTTCTGATATTCTTCTCAGTGGTCTTTACCACTCTCTGCAGACGTTTACAGTTCCGTCACAGTATTTCCTATGATATAAAACTAAATAAAAGTGTTGGCACTGGAGACTCGTTCCATAAATGTTTCATAAATAGTAACTAAGTGCCTCCTCACTGAAAGCCTGATGTTTTTGCCAAATATTTCCTTCCCTTTATGGCAGATTGGCCACAGGCTAACAAACAAACCTTGTTACTATAGAAACCTGTGATTAGTCTCATGTCGTGCTGCTGTTATAGAAAATAAATCCACTTTCTAACCAATCAGGCCTGAGAACATATCAGCAGGGCTGTCAAGTGTCACGCATTGACACGAGTGACAGTCACGCATTTCGGCCTTTTGTCACGCTCTCCCACCACACATCGTATTTCTCACTCAGAAAAACTATTTAATAATAAACTATTACTATTTATCATATATTTAATAAG
The DNA here is from genome assembly GCF_030014155.1 of Tachysurus vachellii. NCBI lineage: Eukaryota > Metazoa > Chordata > Actinopteri > Siluriformes > Bagridae > Tachysurus > Tachysurus vachellii. Next base: position 18,129,533 of record NC_083474.1, read on the forward strand.
CCTCAGCGCCCAAACGTATCTGTCCGCACCGCTGTCTCTATGGAACCGGGCAGGAATCAAGCGCGTCTCCCCTGGAGCTCTTAGTCGAGCCTGACACTTATCAGCCAATCAAAAAAGAGGCTACACAATAGCCAATCAGAAAATAGCACTATTGTATATGGGTAAGATTTAACGTGACAGCCAATTAAAAAAAAACAAAAAACATTCATTAGAGAGAGTATTTTCTATGGTCGGTTTGAACAAAACTTCAACACGAAACAGCTTGTCTCTGAACGGGACATTGTCCTCAATCATGACCCTAAAAATGTCTGGGCTTGAGCTGAACTGTTTTAAATGTGAGCAACATTACAAATGATAAAGGAGTCCAAAAAGGTAACAAACACTTACAATAAACAACGGAGGGGTGGGGGTGGGGGTTGCTGGGGGGGTTGGAAATGTCACTCTTGCCTGTCTTCAAAACTTGAGAGCCCTGTATCAGTGTCACTGTTTCATTATATTGTATAACCAGCTAAACCAGGTAAAGTGACGTAAAAGTAGATCATTCCAATACACTAGGGATTTGAACAAGTAGCTTAAAATTGCTTTAAAGTTCAGGTTTGTGCACATGGAATACACCTGATGTGACTCATGTGGTTTCTATCCAGTTTGGAAGTGCACCCAGGAGATGATGGAATAAAGCTTCTGGGTTCTATGTTTGGTTTGATCAGATCCAGGAAAGCTGCCCCACTTCCTGAACTACTTTTAGCCTTCATTATTGATTTATGACAGTAATCAAAGTAAGTGCAATGCTTTAGCCATCTCTGGGATATAATGCTATAAAAATGTCAAACTAAAATTTCAGGACAAATATTTATTTAAGTATTAGTCACTCATTTGCTCCACGTCTCTGGAAAACATAAGAAATATGACTTCTGATTTTTAGGAAATACAACCTTTACATTCCTTCGTTCTTGTTCTTGTGCCATATGAATTGTTTTTAAATTATTTGTCAAGCATTTAGTATTAATACAGGCTTTGTCTTTGTTCTTGATTGCCGTAAATTTTGCAGAGTATTATATATATATTGTATATATATTCACACACAAACTTATTCCCATTCACATGTTCTTTGTTGGAATATTCAGAATATTAATAGAAAAGTTATTAGGCAGGAATATTTGCCTTCATTTTTTTCCATATCATCAGTCTTAAAGAATAGAATTTACCCTGCTAAAGGACAAATAATTGCTCTTTTCCCTCTAACATTTAGAATTTAGATGTCTTTACCCAGAGTGACCCAAACATATCCTCAGGATTAGGTTGCTAGATCAGAGACAAAAGAATGATGTTGAGCTAAATCTCAAAAGATAGCTGAGGTTCATACAGCATAAAAAATCAACACATAGATTAAGGGATTTGTTATTAAAGTTAAATAAGTGCTCGTTCATACTGTATGTTTGGTGAAGATGTTGTTCTTCAGTGTTTATTTGAATACAGGGAAAAGTTCATTCAACACCATCTGGTACCGTAATAATTGTATAACATGCTTGAAACTCACTCAGACATTTGGAGAATATAACAGATGAAACTCCATTAACCTGAGGTTGGGATCACGATGGAAACGCTGGAGATGTGAGACAGCATTGCTGCCCTCCTGGGCAAACTGGGGATGTTGTAGCTTAATGGTTAAGTTGGTGGGTTACTGATTGGAAGGTTGTGAGATCGAATCCCTGGGCCACTAAGCTGTTACTGCTGGGCCCCTGAGTAAGGCCCTCAACTCTCAGTTGTATAAAATGAGATAAAAATGTGATTCGCTCTGGATAAGGGTGTTTGCTAAATGTAAAATATCACCTAAATATAAACAGCTGTGTTTTTGTCACTGCATTGACTCTCCCATGTACAGTCACAGCTTTATAATAAAAACCAAATTCAAGTCAAATGCATCATATTTTAATCTGAAAAGTTCCTTAAATTTTCTTACTTCATAATGATCTTCCTTTAACCGCACAGATATTTTTTCTGTAATACTTAAACTCATTTTTATGCTTATACTGTATAACATCATGAGGCACCTGAATATGCCCATAGCCGGGGCGCTAACTACTAATTTATGTCTACATGAAGGTAGTTAAGGTTAAGATTGATTGGCATCATATTGATTAGAGAGAAAAAAAATGTCACCCAGATAGCAAGACAAACTAGATTTGTAAAGTTCGTCGTGACAAACTTTGATGTTGGCTTTGATGAGGCAAGTATTCGCAAAGGCCGGTGCTTTTTGGAGGCGAGTGGACATAAGGGACAGTGTTACTTTTGGAGGCAAGTGGATAGAAAGATAGGGTGCCAAAACATTTGGAGGCAAGTGGAGACGAGCAAGTGACGTAATCAGAATACACGTGAGGAAGTTCCCCTAATTGTTCTGAGTGTTTTGATATGTCACATGTCCATGTTGTAAAAAGTTTTTTGATTTTGCATATTTTGGGGGCGGGGCTGTGGCACAACCGGAAGGCCAGTCGGTACACCAATTTAAAAGTTTGTTCAGAGTATCACCCTAAAGGATCTGGCCGAGTTTGGTGTAGAAAGTTCGAAAGCTTGCTGAGTTATAAACCTCCAAAGTTTATAATGGGAGTCTATGGGAAAAAAGGCCACTTTGAGACCCGGTACCGGAAGTACGAGTACTCGGATCGCTTATAAAAGTAATAGCAACAAACTTCAGACCAGGGTCTACAACATATCCGAATTTGGTTGTGGCTCGAAAGCCCTAGGCTGCATTAAATTTTATAAATTTTTGTCTGAGCTGAAATAGGAAAACAGAATGTTGGCTTCTACAAAGCAACATAATTATACACTCTCAGACTCCCAGTCATGGGCTGCTGGTGATATGGGAGGAAATGGTCCTTGAGACCAGCACTGAGAGGAAGCTAGAAAACAGGATATCAAAATTCCACATTTATAGGAACCTGATTAAATAACCTTTTATATGGAAATGAGCCTAGTTTTGATGATCCAGCATGTGAATTTTAAGCGACATTGTAAATGTGTATGTAAATGAGCAGGTGTGCATGTGTGTGTGTGTGTGTGTGTGTGTGTTTATCTCCAAAAGGGCTTGGTAGCACGTGGATAGCATCTGAGATCTGTCCACTAGGCCACTTTCCGTGTGGAAATGTGAGTGTGTGTCTGCCTCAGGTGCTGCACTGTAATGGCCAAGAGGACTGTCCTAACGGAGCCGACGAGGAGCACTGTGGTCAGTAGCACACACGCACACACACACATGTACACACACACACACACACACTTTCTTACACTAATTCACACTGAAAACCTCAAGGGACTGAACTGGAACAAATGTGTTTCCTTAATGGAAAACTCCAGAGGTTTTATAACCTTTTTTTATAACCTATTTATTTAAGCTATTTATTTAAGTGTTTATGTACCTTACGTACCTTTTATGTACCTTATCTGTAGCATATAAAAATGTGCAACATATACGGACATTTTACTCTACTGAGATGTTGCATTTGTTCATTTTTCTTTTTAAAATGAAAAATGGGAAAAATATGGAAATTGCTTTTTAATGCACACTAATATTATTATTATTATTTTATTATTTTAAAAAAATTAAATTAGTTCAAATAATTTGGGGTGAATAAAATATTTTTTTAAATTGCTCCACTTTAAAGCTTTAACCTTCTGATTCTTTCATTATTAACCTTTACTAATCTATACTGATTCAAAATAATAATAAAAATAGTTAAATACAAGAGCTTAGTGTAACGTTTCATATCTTTAAAATACAACAAACTTTTGAACATTTGGTTTGTGTATTTATTTATTTATTTATTTATTCCATTTCTTTAAGAATGAATGCATTGTACATGAAACAGATAGGAATAGAATTTATTAGATTTTTTTTTTTTTTTTTTTTTTTGTAAAATTCCCTAATTGCATATTATCACCTCACATTTTTAAATGGTCAGGGTTATGCTTGAACGTTTTCTGCCGGGACTCTAGGGGGCGTTCCGGCAGTGTGTTTTTCATGTGTCGTGTTATGTGTTGTTGTTTGTTAACGTGTTCTTGCCCAGCCCTGCCATTAAATTCCTTCCTGCCTCTGCATACCTGCCCCTTATGTGTAACTAGGATGGACAACCTTCTGCTATATCCTTTCTACAGCCATATACAGTCCGACAATTGTGAAAGAACATTATTCATGATAAAACTCTCTGGTTTTTATAACAGGTTATAATCACACCCTCCAGTGTCACTCAAATGAGGATGAGGTTCAATTTTGCATCTGGTTCCATCTAATGGACTTTTTCCTCACCACAGTCGCCTCAGTCACCTCAGACTTGTTCACTGGGGATAAATACAAACACATTTAAATATAAGTCTAATATTAATCTTGAATTTTTGTCTAATATTAATCTAAGTATAATAAACTTTTTGTATCATGTTTCTTATGTTCTGTAAAGCTACTTTGAGACAACGTCCATAGGCTGCACAAATAAATTTGAATTGAATTGAATTGAATGCTAATGGGGGGCAAGGTGGCTTAGTGGTTAGCACGTTTGCCTCACACCTCCAGGGTTGGGGGTTCAATTCCCGCCTCCGGTTTCCTCCCCCGGTCCAAAGACATGCATGGTAGGTTGATTGGCATCTCTGGAAAATTGTCCGTAGTGTGTGATTGCGTGAGTGAATGAGAGTGTGTGTGAGTGTGTGTGTGAGTGTGTGAGTGAATGAGAGTGTGTGTGTGCCCTGCGATGGGTTGGCACTCCATCCAGGGTGTATCCTGCCTTGATGCCCTATAACGCCTGAGATAGGCACAGGCACCCCGTGACCCGAGGTAGTTCGGATAAGCGGTAGAAAATGAATGAATGAATGAATTGAATGCTAATATTCTTCCCTATGTTTCCCTGCTGTGTTTTGCAGCGTGGAATCCTCGTCATGGTCATGGTTGTTTTACTATCCCTGCGCTCGGACCTGGTTTTTACCCTGAGATGGACCCCTTCGCTGACATAAACATTTTCACACTAACCTCAGTTACTTTTTTTAGACTTCCATTATAATTACACAATCATGTCAGTATTCTTGTGAAAAACATGAAAAACTCATGCAGCACTCTATAAGGTCTTTAACAAACCTGTTTCTTTTCTGCATTTCTCTGTCTGTTTGTGTAGATGTGCATGTTTGACCTTTTCTACATGGACAGCTTGCACACGTTGCACCAAATTATTAATTCTCTCTGTGTCCTGTAGGAGATAACAGTGGCTGGGCTAATTTTTTCGACAGGACCGTTCAAATATCGGCCCGACGCGATCTGTCTACAGACTGCTGTAAGAGTACACCTGATCTCATTTACCTTTTTTACTGCTATCTTAAAAGCAGTGAGGACGGATGGAATCGGTCGGAAGTTCTAGACAACACTGTGTAGTCATTTAATTTTGTTTAAAAAATGTGTAGATACTAAAAGCACTACAGCAGATAAAGCGATTAAATAAATACACTTGTGTTTTTTGTGGGTTTTGTAACTTTCTCCTTGGCTAATGTTTCCATCTTTCTGGTCTCTCTCTCTCTCTCTCTCTCTCTCTCTCTCTCTCTCTCTCTCTCTCTCTCTCGCTCTCATACACAGTTCTGCAGCAGTACCCAGATCCCTGTCAGTGCATTGAGCTGGAGCTCCAGTGTGTGCGCATCAGTTTGAATTCTGTGCCGCATGTGTCATCCAATGTAACGTCCCTGTACGTACTTTCATTGTCAATTTTCTACCAGCCTGCAGGCACACACAGTAATTTCCTGACAGTCCCACTTAGGTTGTAGCAGCAGCTGATACTTACTTACATCCCCACTCAAATACTGCAGTAACTGATGAGCAAGTTTCCATTCCAGATTTGACTGCCACGGTGCTTCTTCCACAAATGCTGATAAGGACATTATAATTTAAAAAAATTATAAAAACAGCATACTGTATTTGTGAGCTATAAAACATTAAGTCAGATTCAGGTATTACTAATTTGAGAAAAATAATTAATACAAGCTTAAAAAATTGCTAGAAGATTGCCAGATGATAGAATGAATGAATTACAGTAATACCTCGAAGTATGAGTTTAATTCGTTCCGTGACTTTGCTCGTATCTCAAATTGCTCGTATCTCAAAACAATTTTCCCTGTTTAAATGAATTGAAATCCCATTAATCCGTTCCAGCTCGCAAAATTCCACTCCAGTTGTTTTGTTTATGTGTTTTGAATATGAAAAATGTACAGTACCTCTATTTATAAATGACAAATATTGTATAAAAACATACAGTAATAAAAGAGAATGTTAAAAAAATAAACTGGTTTTACTTTACGGAAGATGCGCACGGAGGATGAGGGAGGAGTAAACAGGAGGAATTTTGTCTCGTACGTACACTTTCGCTTTCGTTCATTTACTCGCTAATGTACACTCTTAATGCTACTTTACACTTAAATGGAACTTAACTAAACTTTACTAAAATTAACGAACTTAAATCAAGCATCGCGTTAGTTCTGGCAGGCCACGTCGTCAAGCGTGCATCAGCTGTTAATCAGCTGTCCACGACGCGCACCAATTCGGTTACGACATTCATATTACCCGACCATTTAAAGTCCCATTCATAGAGCCGCTCTAGTGCTTCGCTGCTACTGTGATCTAAACTCCCTCCTCCAACCCCGACTCCACCACGCCGGAACCTGTGTTTGTTGTACCAGTTTACGTCATAAATCTCCACATATTTCTCTCTCTCTCCCTCTCTCTCTAATTATTTAATTATTTATCAATTCATTCATTCATTTATTACTTTCCAAAAACGCGTAAGCGAGCATATCTAATACTAGGCATGATTAGTGGTTCTGTTATACGGGAGGTCTATTCTATTTTCGCTGCTTTCTCCGCTCTGTCCATGCATGCCCACAGACGGGTGCATGGATTCTTGCCCAGAACAGAACCATACTGCCAACACTAACTGTATGAATATCATCTAATAAATTCTCTTTTGACAAAGTGGTCCTGACAGAACTGAAATTCTCTTAACTTAACTGAACTTAATTGCTACACTTTCTGTTTTCTTTACATTAATTTTGCTTAATTTTCTTCATCGCTTTTCTCTTCACTTGTTTTTGCCTTTTTTGTCACTCTTTCCTCACTAACATCTGCCGGTCGTTTTAATAAAAACCTGTCCGGTCAGCATATCTGATGCGGTGTAGTCGCACAAGTTAAATTTTTAACGGATCCAACGCTCAAAACGGATCAGAAAATTACGGATCGGCAGACGGTCGGCACCTCACGCATTGCCTTTGCGACTCTCCATAGGAAATGAATGACTTCCGGTTTATCGACCGTCGTTTGTCGTGTGCAGTGGAAAGGAGGCTTTAACCGAGTGAGACGCGGGAAGCTGAGGCGGGGAAACAGAGCACACGTGGTTGTTGGGGATCTTTGTTTCGGTGGCGGCGACTCGGATGCTCGTATCTCAAAAATATGCTCGTATCTAAAGGCAAAAATTTGGTCGAATCACAGCTCGTATCTCAAAAAATTCGTATGTCAAAGCACTCGTATCTCGAGGCATCACTGTAATTAATTAATTGCCATGCTAATGTTTTGGCATTTCGAAATTTGTCACGTTTAAACGCTCTTTAGTGAGTATAGTGAGTAGTGTGGAAATAGACACAAAGGAAAAATTTTTGGATTTTGCAGCATTTCGTAACTATTTTCTAGTATCGTAATTTTGTCAGAACAGTACTTCAGTGTTATTACCTACTTCCTAAGGAGCATCAGTATTTTGTGAGAACAGTACTTCAGTGTTATTACCTACTCCCTAAGGAGCATCAGTATTTTGTGAGAACAGTACTTCAGTGTTATTACCTAATTTATAAGAGGCATCATTGATTAATTGCACTGGCATGGATCAATTGAACCATTTTTCTTGCTATGGCTTGTATCTTGTTTGGAGCATGTAGTACTTGTGCAACATTGTCGTTAAAAGAAATGAATTTCGAGAACTCGGGACTATACAATCTTTAGAAAAAAGCGATTGGTACAAATCGTACGTATTCCAGAAGATTTCATTTAACTCTGCAGGATATGACATGTCTAAAATTTTGACTATTGATTTTTGAGACACTTTAACACCAAAACCCGTTTAAACTATTAGGGTAGATTATATTCACTACAGATGTCTTGGGATATAGAGAAGTGCTGTGGGTTATAGGAGAAATTGTTAGCATACATAAGGCATTGCTTGTCACTGGAATGCTGGGCAGTGCCAAGCTGAAGTTCACGCTTGTTTGGGTAAATATGGAAAGTGCTTGTTAAAGGGCACAGAGAAAACAGAAAAATAACAGAATTATATTGATGAAAGACACATGTTAGGACTTGACAATGAAATTGACAATAAATTACCAATTTCTTTAAGAATGTCAGAGGAATGTGAGCTTTTTACCAGCTAAAGATTGAGAACAGCATTTTATCACATCGCATAAATCATTTAAATGACCAGGATCAGAGTGTTACCTACTAAATTATATCTGAACTCTTAAATATTTCAACCGTAGCGCAGTATGAATACAGGTCTGAATATGTAATGCCTTAAAACCAAATAAATATGCCTCATAAAGTGTCTGTGTCTGAGGCCACATTAAAAATCTGGGATTTCAAATTAGAATAAAAGAGATATTAATATCTTGAATATTTAACATTCACAACCATGAACTATTTCTAGCTTCCTATTTAAATGTAAGCCATTTTTGATATTGACCATATCAGCTGCTTTGTACAAATGGTCCTCATAATCTTGTTTATTGAAGTCTATTGAAGATAGAAGATATCCCACAGAAACTACAGTATACTCAAGTAAAATAAAATAAACAAGTTAAATCCCTGAGCTTGTCTAACTGATGAAGCTTTCTCAGTTAATGAGATAGTGGAGTGGGTAATAAGGACTAGGAGTCAAGCCCATTGGCTTTTTTTTCTGCATCCAGCATCATGGTGCCATCTGGGTGTGTGCCTGGTTCTGGTGAACTTATTCTTAGTGTCAACATTTTACCTGTACAATTGCCAGTGTTTGAGCCTTGGACAATGAACTGAACCACCAAACTCAATGTTGTTAATTCATCAGCTGCAGTAGAGTTTTTTTTATTTGGTCATAAAGATCTGATTGTACGGGTGCCCCAGCTTTTACAGCTTATGCAACTGCTAAGCTGGATGGTTAACTAGTAACTGGCAGTATGCTTTTGGAACTATTAAAGCTGGGCATGTTTGATGGGCAAGGGCTTAAAAGGAACTGGCACTTTACATCACAACAAAATAAAATACTCAGTAGGTGTTGGCACGAATGACATCTTCGCCCCATGTTATAGCCAATTATTTTTGTTACATGTATTTTAAAGCATAAGCAAAGTGGGTACATGATCAGATTACTGATCAGAAGGTCAGGGTTTAAGCCCATAAGCTGCTAAGACATTAAAGTTGGATCCTTGAGCAAGGCCCTTATCCTCACCTGCTCCAGGGGCGCCGTACTATGGCTGACCCTGTGCTCTGACCCCAGGCTCCTAATAACCTGGGATATGTGAAAACTTAAAGCATTTAACTGCATGTCTGTGTATGTGACAAATAAAATTAGAATTTGCACAGTGAAATGCTTTGCAGTGAAAAGCAGGGAGGGTTAAAGGCCCAACAGTTGCAGCTTGGCAGTGCTGGGGCTTGAACCCTAATTCTCTAATCAACAACTCAGAGCCTTAGCCACTTGAGCCACCATTGCCCCTAATTTATTGGCTTTGTCCTACCAGCATGTCAGAAAGAAGTTTACAGTGCGAACTTAGACATTATCTGTTTAATGAGTTTACACGTCTTAGCTATTTAACAGCATTCAATACTGCTGGTTGCAACAATACGATAGAAGATGTACAGCACTGTTGTGAAACAGCAAAAGATATTTTCTTTCTAAGCTGATGCTGTACAATCGGCTCTGGCTCTTTACGCATCAGTATTCGATGCTTGTTCACACAGTGTCAAATAGAAATGATCAAACTTGAATTTCTAAGGACATAAGCCCAATTTGTGCATGTACTTATTAGCAGAGAGAAAAAATAAAACACACTTTCATGTTGTGAAGGAAACATGTGCATGGATCACCTCTCACTGCTGCTTTTTTGTTCTTCCACAGGTCTCTTAAGAGCAATGAGATTCGAGTATTACCTGAAAATGCTTTTATTCGATACAAAGAACTTCGAAGACTGTAAGTCCCTAGACATTTTTTTTCTCTATCCTTACCCAAACTAAACTTTTATGCCAGTAGTGGCAGATTTTGACACAATCCAACTTCAATATGCTGCAAATAGTACAAACAGTATAAAGAGAGTCAAGAGAATTATTTGCAAATCTCAGCATTCGGTGGTTGAAAAAATGTGAGACATGTAGCCAGATTTCCAGCAAGCATTCATTGAGTAATTCTTTTGGCAAGAAGTAAGTGAAAGATCTGAACACCCTGTATTCTTATCATGCTGTTTAATGCATAGTAATACCAATACGTTGCAAAACAATCCCAACTGATGTATAATAGATCAGAATTTCAGCTTTCGTTTTCCAATATTTACATCTAGATCATTAAATTTCATTCTATGTGATCTATTTGGTAAATCCGGCTTTGTAGCCTGGACTTATGTTATACAGACGGGTTCTCCGTTGTTTGAAAGCCAATGCTGATATTTGAAAACACCAAAACAAACACGCCTCTAACCCAAATGGGTCCCACCCCTGTATTGATAGCTCCGCCCACACATACATACGTAACCCAGGCAACTAATGGAAAGAAATGTGTCTTTATCATAGCTGAAGGGAAGAACAATACGATTGCAGATAAACAAACAAGCAAAAATGACACACAATCATAATCACGCAAAGGACGCCATATATTAGTTCTGTGTAACAAAGCAAAACCAACGTCACTCACCTATCGAGAAGGAAAAAAGCGCATCGGCGTCTTAAGTAAAGTTGGTCACATATTCACAGATTGGAGTTTCCTGAGTCAATAACTCCTGAGCTAAACGCTGTTACTACACAAAACACGGTTGTAGCTGCGTCTCTACATTACTACGATAGAAAAGAGGTGTTATTTGTGTAGTAACTCTGTAATGTCACACATGCGCACTGAACACTCTCTCCGCCCATATTGCCAAGACACGCCCCTTTCTGCTTATTGGCTACACGTTAGTTTTGTTTTTGTTTTGTTTGTCGGCCCGACGCAGTTTTTTGAAGCATTTCTTAAACAACGGAGACCCCACCTTTAAGGTTAAATCTGCTTTCACATCCCAGTTTAAATCCAGTCAAATTCTGTGTATTAGCATAATTCTTGTAATAATCTTTTCTTTATCTCAGTTATGCCACAAATTGCCTCATATATACAGTGACCTATATGTTACCAGAAAGTGATTGATGTAGTGTTTCAGCTGCCTTCTAATCCTGTAAGGGAACTCTGCCAGTTCTTTATCGTTTTTTTCCATGCATTTGTTGCCATGGTTCTGCTATCCTTACACACTAGGATATCAACTAGTGAGGCTCTGCACTCTATTTTCGTGCACTGCTATGTAATCATGTCACCAAAATACTTCATAAAGAATGTGAAGCCTGTTTGAATCTTTAAATCATGTCTTAAAGAAAAAAAATAGAACATGTGATGTGATGTGAAAAAGAAAAGAAATGATTCAGGTCTGAATAAAGTTCTGAATAAACTTTGCATGAGTTTTTTGAAGGCATCCACGTTCTAAACTGCAGTCATCTTGTTGACTATATGTGAATTAAAAGAATTGAAATGTTATTTCATTGTGGACATGATACATAATCTCAAAGCCATATACTTCACTACTGATGGGATGAGTCTATGCTAACAAGCATTGTTTTCTTTTCTGATTAAACTGTTGCAACAATGGTTAGTTTTATTTTTAGCTTTTACAGAGTTTAATTGTGTATTATTACTTATTCAATTCCAAGCATTATTTGGAAGGAAATTTCTTGTATTATGGTTTTGAACTGGGGGGCGCGGTGGCTTAGTGTTTAGCACGTTCGCCTCACACCTCCGGGGTTGGGGGTTCGATTCCCGCCTCCACCTTGTGTGTGTGGAGTTTGCATGTTCTCCCCGTACTTCGGGGGTTTCCTCCGGGTACTCTAGTGTCCTCCCCCGGTCCAAAGACATGCATGGTAGGTTGATTGGCATCTCTGGAAAAATTGTCCGTAGTGTGTGATTGCGTGAGTGAATGAGAGTGTGTGTGTGTGCCCTGCGATGGGTTGGTACTCCGTCCAGGGTGTATCCTGCATTGATGCCCGATGACGCCTGAGATAGGCACAGGCTCCCCGTGACCTGAGGTAGTTCGGATAAGCGGTAGAAAATGAGTGAGTGAGTGAGTGAGTGAGTGAGTGGTTTTGACCTTTACCAGCTCAAACTGGTTATGGATTATGTATATGCCCACTCTCAACCTGTCTCCAAAGTTTGAGCTCTGCCATGTGTGCTGACAGTAATTATCAGATTGCTCCACATAAACTGGTCTTTAAGAACCCCTTAAAACCACTACGTCTCTCAAACACACTCACATTACAGAATATACTGTACAACCAGGATGCAATGACTCACAGTGAACCAACTGGTGCAAAACACCTCTGGTTACCAGAAGAAAGTCTTATGAAATTCTATTTATTAAGCCCTTTAATTAGATGTCTTTGTGTTTTGTTTTATATTACCTTGAGAACACTATCTCCATTTTATAGTCTTAATATACAGTATACAGAAAGAGAGAGAGACAGAGAGAGGGAAAGAGAGAGAGAAAGAGAGAGAGAGCAATCTAGGTCCTGGAGTTCATGCTAATTACTAATACATGAGAGTGAGAAATAGGCTGTTTTAGTGGACATCCTAGAAATTGTTTTGCAAATCCTCTCAAGCATATCTGTGCCCTCTGAATCCTTTACCTGTCTGCTGCACCTCCAGATTCCCATTCATTCGATGTCTTTAACTTGCAAACTTAACTTTAACTTGGTGTCCTATATACTGTAAGAGCATCTCCTAGGGCTGTTTCTTCTTGTATTCTCCATCAGATGTTGGATATCATTTTGCCCTCCAGCAAACACCACTGTCTAATTCAATTTCTTCCCCTGACTACAGATTCCAATTCTGTTACAAACATGTGAAGGTTTTGCCTTTCTGTGTCCCCTAACTGTTGCCTGAATTTCTCCTTCACCCCTGTTGCTTGTCTGCACAAGCGTATAGGTCTCAGTCATTGTTCCACTCGCTGTCCCTCTCACAGCTATGGTTTCTTACAGTAACCAGTAGGACACACTACATTGTAGGGTTGAGGGATTATTCTGTGATATCTGCCCTAGTTCTTTTCAATACGTTTTATTTTTCTATTCATTGTTTTCTGTTCAATATTGGCTTGACCATTATTTGTTCAAACCTGTTCTTTGTTGCTCCTATCTAGTCGAATATTTAATCCCTTATTGTTTCTCTTAGTTTTGCGTAGTATTGTTGTCTATTTCCTGCACCAATCCAAACCTGTACCTCTTCAAAACCTTTCTGATTTTAACCTTTGTTTGTTTGACCTGAAAGATTATGGATATGCTTAATCTCACCTTCAGATTTTTGGATTTTCCTGAATAAACATGCTTTGACTTCACTGTCACAGGTTGCATCTCTCTCAGGTACAAGTGCCTCCTAATGCTGAGGTTTATTAGCAAATTACAGAGTGGTAATTGCTAATTAGCTTCATGTGATCAGCTGTTTATTTACGGAACGGCAATTCTGAGTACGTAGCATACTTCCTAAAAGACTGAGAAATCATAAAAAATAAATAAATAAAAGATTCACTGTACACCAGAGGTATTCAACTAAAATTTAAAGAGGTCCAGTAAAGAGAAAATTTCTTGAAGGAAAGGTAGAGAAGATCATAATGTCTAACTAGTTAGTGTGATATATATATATTTAAGTTGCCTAGTAGTTGTATCAACATCTACAAGCAATCAATACCTGACTGTCAAATCAAATAAATTCAGTACAATTCAAAAACCTTTTGACAATATTTATTGTCACGTAACATAGAACTGAACATATGTATGATTGTATACATGTATAACGTTCTCTCATTAAATAAATAAAAGTAGAGCTACATTTCAAAATAAGAGAAAATAAATAAAATGTGAAAATTGTGTATGTTTAAATAAAGTGCTTAACTTTCCCTTTTATATCTCACTGAGAGAACTGAGCTCTAGCTTGGCTTGGCAAGATTTTAAACCTGGGCTTGAATGGAGTCAGGGCCGCTCTCATACACATGTGGAGGTGCTCATTAGTGAGCCTGGAACCATATTAGGTTTTGATTATGTTCATTGTAGAGAAAGCTGCCTCGCAGTTGTATGTAGAGCCAAACGTGGTCAGGATGTATAGGGCTACTTTCCTCAGACCTGGGAAAGCTGTCTCAGGGAAGTTGTCTTCAGATTTGAGTGGATATGTTTTGTCTCATAATGGCGTTTCACATTGCCACTTTTAATAAGTGCCACGGTTTCTGAGACACACTGGTTTAGTGCTCCCAGTGGGAAGTGTGAACAGAAATGAGTCTGTCCATTCTGTATTAAATTCCCTATTTTCGCTGTCCACTTTTCTTTTTTTGGAGAGCACCATTTGTTCTTTATTCTCCCTTTCTCTGTCTCACTCGTCTATTTCTCTCCCTTTCTCCGTCTCACTCGACTGTTTCTCTCCCTTTCTTCATCTCACTCATCTGTTTCTCTCCCTTTGTTTTCTACATGTATCGCTATCTTTCTTTCATGTATAACTTTACTCTAATGATGGCTTAACTCGCGTGCAATTGGTCTGTGCGTTTCCACTACCACTACCGTAAAGATTGCAAAAGCTGCGCCGGTTAAAATAGAAGCGCACCGTCAGTTTTAAATCATAACCTTTTGTTTTGGCTGTAGGTCCGGGTTCGTATTGGACAGATTCTGGGTCCGGACCCGGACCGTGGTCCGCCTGTTAGTGACCTATGCTGTACACTAACACTTTTGACTGAATCGAGGAAATAATGAAAAGACGATATTGAGCAATGTATAAATTTCCCTACTAAACTATAATGGAGATGAATTTTACTTTCTTTGCCTCTGGTGTGAAAAGTGACAAATCATGGGTATGCTTTTACAACGTTAATCATTTCTCTTGCATTATATTATTCAACGGTAGCATAATAACTTAGACAGAAAGACCCATTTTGGTGATCAATTATTTGAACTCACTTTAAAGAATATAATTAAAATTTAAATGGTACATTTCAGCAATTTATGTCGCTGCGTTGTACTCTGCTAACATGACGCTAGTTAAAACGTAATTCATTCTTCTGCCTTATCACATTAACATGTGTGTGTGTGTGTGTGTGTGTGTGTGTGTGTGTGTGTGTGTGTGTACTACATGAATCATCCAGGAAACTGACCTTACCCAGCTTTCTAGCAATTTCAACCTTTCACAGATCATTAAAAATAATTAATTGAGTTCATCAAGCTCCATTTTTCTACCCTTCAGTCTCATTATGTACACTGGCCCTGTTCTTGGTTGTATTTAATTAGTCTTAAAATGTCTTAACGTCTACCAATATTTCCTGAACAACTTTAATAACAAGAGAGCCTTTATTAAAATAAGTCACTTATCGAAGTTTTCCTTCTCGAAGTTTTGTTGTTGTTTGTTTCAGATTTCTTCAGGATAACTGCATAATCTCTGTGTCTGATAAGGCTTTTAAAGGATTATTCAAATTGCAGAAGCTGTGAGTATGTTTCTGTTTAGGAAATTCTACTGGTTTCCAGTTGCTGAAATATTGCATTTTTAGTAAAGATGTTAATGTGATATTGTTTGATGTCATTCGTTTTAAAGTGCATTTCTTTGTTTCGGTTATTTTTGCTACTTAGCTGTATGTTTATTTGTGTAGTCAGAATGATCCATCACTTTAAAGTGATACTAAACTAGGGTTTTAAGCATGCAGTGAGAAATTTGAACGATAAAATCAGAATTTTCAGTAGTTTTACAGCTGTGCAACAAACCCTAAACTACACATTTATTCGTGTTCAGTAACTGATTTAAGTGGATTTGGGAATATTTTGGACATACGCATTCACATCTATTGACAATTTAGTAGAAGGAATCCATTTACTGGTATTTTAAGAGGTAAGAGGAAATTTGGGACTGGGGAGTGTGAAACTCATCCCAGACATTGTATTATATATTATAAATCCTCTTAGTCTGAGTGAACTCATGTCATCTGGCTCATACAGTGTGTAGTAACCTCATCAGATCTCATTCACTGTATGCACATCCCTAAAGGTTTCAATTAAATTTACATTTATGGCATTTGGTGGACGCCGTTATCCGGAGCGATGGACAAAAGTAATTTAAAGTCTCTTATGATGAATATATTAACATTAGCTGGTCTTAGGATACCATCAACCTAACTAAAGTCTTTTAGAATATAAACATAAAGCAAACAGGGAAAATAAGTTAAGGGTTTTAGGAAGACGTAGGTCTACACCCGTCGTTTAAAGATAAAAGGAGGTTTTTAGAGGAGGTTCATTCTACCACCTCGGAGCCAGAACAGTAGAGAGTATTGATGTATACCTTAATCTTACCCCGAGAGATGTTGGGACCAGACGAACAGCGCTAGTAGCTTAAATGTTACTCTCTTAATTGTAGATGTCCTCGAGCATACGCTTTGCAGGTATTACACTGGTCTTGTATGTTAACATTTCATTTCTGTTGCAGGTCTTTAAGTCAAAACTGCATCACTTTATTAAAAAATGGAGTCTTTGCTGATCTCCACCAACTCAACTGGTTGTAAGTACTATACTGTAAAACAATTAGGTCTAGCATGAACCTTTAACTGTTCATGCACATAAAACAAACTTATATTTGATGTGTAAAAGAATGCACTGGAAATATATAGTATATCATGATGCTGTTATCCAAGATGAGTTTCAGGTAGAGGAAGAGAGACAATCCAAGCATACAGCTAAATAATTTATTGCTAGCAGTGTTCCTTACAAGCTCAGCAGTGGATTACTTTCAGTCCTGGGATTTAAAACAAAGCATGACTATTGGCCTGAACTGAACTATCACTGCTTTTTATACATGTACAGTATGATAAACTCTGCTTTATATTACTTCAAATAGTTATGCTAATAGACTGCTTCTGTAGTCATTAACGGAAGCCATTAAAACGAGGTCAGATGGGTTTATTTA
Organism: Tachysurus vachellii; assembly: GCF_030014155.1. Taxonomy (NCBI): domain Eukaryota; kingdom Metazoa; phylum Chordata; class Actinopteri; order Siluriformes; family Bagridae; genus Tachysurus; species Tachysurus vachellii. The sequence continues at coordinate 18,146,764 of NC_083474.1, forward strand.
TTTTGAGTTCTGTATTTTATGGTCCAGTAGCTCTTAGCAGGCCATTAAATGCATTAATATTCATTTGTATGCTACAGATAAAAGATAGGATGTGACTTTAAACCACGACTATATAGATTTAAACATGTGCACATAATCACCAGCCTCTTTTGAAGCAACTGTCCACTGTTCCTATCAGACTTATGGTCCCGAATTCCCTCCAGTTTTGTATTGTTAATATTCACTGCCGATATTGACCTGTATCTGCACGATTTTATGCACTGCCTGGCTGTCATATGATTAGCTGATTGGATGATTGCATGAAAGAGCAGGTGGACTAGGTTGTCATATTTACCAGAGGTCAGTGAGTTTACAGTATGTGCATGTGTATAAAGCGTATAAAGGGTTTTTAAAGCCACAATTAATTCTTTATTTTCATTATACAGATAAACATCAATGCGTTTAATGCCCCAGTAGCTGTTAGAAGGATAATACATGCACTGATATTCATTTGTAATAAAATATACTTCAATCATGCTTGTATTTTAATTAGTACTGCTGCTTCTCTAGCTGGGTTAGGCTTTGTGTTGTGATTGTGATGGAAGAAAATTGGTGAGACTTTAAATAGTGATACATCAGAAATTGGGTATTCTGGTAGTAATTTATTCTGGTGAAATGAAAAAAGAAACAGTCTTTAAAACGTTCTTTATGTCCTGTAAAGCTGCTTTAAGACCATGTCCATGGTTAAAATCTCAATACAAATGAAACTGAATCGAGTTGAATCGAAACTCTGTTTGAGTTTCCTCTAATGATGTCACCATGGAAGGAGATTATCACGTTTCAAGAATCGGGTTCCTACATCCAACGTAAATTAGATAAAAAATAAGAGAATAATTAAATATACTAATATAGACTAATCAAATGATATGAACATGAATTGAAAGGAAATGATTGTTGAAACAATGGGGAAATTTGCTTCAGCAAAACCACAGAATTAAATGGGAGACACAAATAATCAGCAACATCATTGAATGGTGGACTATTTAAACGAAGACATTCCTTAGGGTTCTATATATAACCACTGGGTCCCCTCATGTTCAGTAGAACCCTATGTAGAATCATTGTGGAGCAATGAACCTTTTATATTTAAATATTTATTCATAAAGCAGTGTTGTTTTATAACACAGTATAAATTCCATAAAGAACAATTTTATAGAAAACTTTTCTGGACTAAAATCAACCTTTTGTGCAATGGAAAAATCCCACAGATGTTAAAGGTTCTTCAGAGAAAGAGTACCAACTGATGTAAAACTATTTAATGAACCTTATGAACCTTTATTTTTAAATTTAACATCTAAATTGGATTCAAAGAAACCCTTTGGGTTCTTTTTAAGAGCCCTGACCCTATATAAAGAAACATATTGAGGTTCCATATATAAGGCAAGTAATATAACCATTTGAGGTTGTATATAGATCTATAACATCTATATAGAACCATTTATTTCTTACCTGTTTCACCTGCTTGAGCCAATATCATGCAAAAAATATGGACTTATGTTAAGTATTGGATATAACTGAGAATTAACTGTTTATAACAAGTACAAGTCTGTAGTTACGTCTGAGGTCTGAATACCAGTGTTTGTGATTTCTGTATGATCCTCACTATGTGCACATACGGGTGTTGTAGATGTTCTCTCTAAGATCTTCACAAGTTGTTGGTTGGAGTGCTGGATAATTCATTCCATTTTCTACAGCGGTTGTATGCTACCATTTAGTTATGAATTCCTTACACATTTGCATTACTCAGCTGGACCCGTTTAGGATTTTAACAGGCCCTATCTGGGTGCACACCATCTTGTAGACTGATTGTTGTTGATTAATTCGTCAGTGTCTAGTGGGTCCTTGTCAGTCAGCACTGTTCTGTAACAAATGGAGGAACTTATGCATGCATCCCAACTGTAAGCATGTTTGAGCAGTATCTTAGTAGAGCTTTTTGCAAGCTAAAAAAAATGTTTACTATTCCACGACACAAAGGGAAAGAAATACTGCATATCTTCATGCATAAATTTGTACAATTTAGTAAAGCGATTTTAATTAACTAAACATATTCCATTTGTCTGGCCTGACACTATCTTCAGTGTTCATTAGCGCTGTATAAAAAATAGTATAACACCATGCCACCTGTCAAGCAAGCCGATAAAAGCGTTTATTGTTTATGATTTTATTCTCACTTCTTTGTACGTGTTAAATAATTGATTTTTCTTTTCTCTCTATAGAATTCTAGATGACAATCCCCTGAAAACTATCACTGTGAACACATTTACTGGCCTGAGGTCTCTCTTCTTCCTGTATGTAACTTTTTTTTTCAACTAAATTAATACTTTCTCCGTTGTTTTGAACTGATGAATATGCTAATATGACTAGCATCGGGTTATTGTGTAGGAAACGATCTGCCTACGCGGTAACCCGTCCGTACCCTGCGTCGGATGAATCTCATTAATTCTCAGTAAAACAAACAATGACTCGTGTTAAATTTAAGTTTTGAAATGTAAGCCTTTAGATTGTTTTTAGAGTTTAAAAGGGAGAAGCTGCAACAGCAGTAGGGTGAAGTAGTTTCTGGGTAATTATAGCTTATGTAGGTTGTGGTTTGTGCAGGTCAATGGTGAACACCTCGCTCGAAAGGCTTCCTTCATCCAGACTCTGCAGGCACATGCCCTTTCTCAACTGGCTGTAAGTGTTTTGTTTTCTCTCTCTCTATCTTCTTTGCTGTCGGATACATGAATGAATCGTTCTGTCTGTCGGACATTCTGTGTTTTATTGTTAGTGCCTGGAAGAATAACGGTCAAATTATACCTGGTAGTTTCAGTAGTGCTCCCTCTGTTGGCTGATTAGGTTTCTAATTTTAGTCATGTTGGCTATGATAGATGAAAAGGCTAATATCTAATATATAGACACTAAACAGATGGGGAAAACCATTACACACACGCACACACACATATATACATAAAAGCAGATCACCATCCACATTCATGTTTTTTTTTTTTAAGTGTTTCATGTCTGTAATGCTTCACTAGGCTCCTGATGTGATTCCTCTGAAAACCAATTATGTTAAATGGAAAGGATGTAACCCTTCATTACAAAGCACCAAGCTATGGTTCTATCATCTGTCCTTTTGTATAATTGCTCCTTTCTATGTATCTATTTTTACTTTCTTCTCCTTTTAATTAGTGTGATGTGGCATGGCATGAAGCAAAGTTGCTGTTCACAATAACAACTTTTCCATAACAGCATAAATGTGTTATTCCTCTTATATCGCAACAATTTTCCAATGCTTGTTACTTGTTATCAGTATACGTTGTGCAACGGTTAATTATTTCCTTTTATGGCAGATTTTATAGCAGTTATAAACATTTTTTCCACTTACATAGCACACTGTCCTGAAGACTTTCCTTGGTCTGAATGCTTACATGACTGCTTCCAAAAAATGCTAAACATCTCCTCCGAGAAAACATTTCCTTTCAGAGATTAGACACATTTGTAACCTGTTTAGTCTCCCGTACTGTAAAAATCTCTGTGTAAATTACTATATAATGGAAAACAATTTAAAGCTGCTGAAAGAAAAACACCTTCTGACTAATCAGGATCAGCACTGTGATATACATTTATATATTTTTGCATTAAAATACAAAGTAATTCAAACTGAATTCATGGTTAATTTAATCCTCCGTTGTAGTTTGAACAATAGACTGCCAAAGTAAAGTTTGTGGGGGTGTTTAATTGGGGTTCAAGCCGTAGCACTGCCAAGCTGTCACTGTTGGGCCCTTGAGCAAGGCCCTTAACCCTTCCTGCTACCACGGTTCTGTATTATAACTACCCCTGCTCTCTGACTCCAACCTCCACAGTTAGGGATATGCGAAGAAAATAATTCCTCTGTCTCTAATGTATACGTGGTGATAATAAAGGCTTCCATGCCCCAATTCATTCATTCATTCCGTATGGAATTCATGTCTTGTCAGTTGATATGATAGTTCAGTGGTTAAGGTGGTTAATGGGCATGTGTACTAGCCTAGTGGCTAACAATTGGAAGGTTGTGAGTTCAATCCCAGGTCCACCAAGCTGCCACTGTTGGGCCCCTGTGCAAAGCCCTTAACCCTCAATTGCTCAGTTTTCTAAAAAAAAAAAAAATTAGATAATATAAGTCACTCCGGATATAAGGGTGCCTTCCAAATGCTCAAAATGTCTGTCCTGAGTAAAGTCTGCAGAGAACTTAACCTATTATATCAAATGTTATAATATTATGTTATAATATAAATGTTCATCACAGTTGTAATATTGGTCTCTTTTTAGTGTGTATGTGTGCATGTGTATGTATGTGTGTGTTTATTTATTTTTATATTATTCATATATATATATATATATATATATATATATATATATATATATACATACATACATATATATATTTTTTTTTTTTTTAAACAATTGGTGTCAAATTCTACCTGCCCTTTGGTTAGGTTAATAATACTTAATGTACATTCCTAATGAAATGTTTAAGTCAAATGCAAGTCAAAAAGGTTTTACAGCCTATATGTATTCATATATCCAGGACATCTGATTTCAGTCATTTTTCTTTTTTTTTTTGACTCTACATCTTCTCCCAGCACATTGTGTCCAGATGAAACTATTGTTCGCTGCTAAAGGAAGCTATTTTATTTCTCATTTTACCCCTAAAATATATATTTAGGAAGTAAATAAGGTCATGACAGCTCAGTGCACTGCTGTAATTGTTTATTTCATTGTATTATTTAAAAAAAGTACATTTTGAGTCATTTATGAAAATTTAATATTTAACCAAAGACAGCTTTTAACTTCTTTTATATTTGTTTTAAATATCACAGCCAGTAAATCTGAAAAACAGCAGGATTGAAGGTTTTTGTTGATGTAATTTTCTCTGCTTCTCCTTTTTGTCATTCCGTCTCAGTCTTGCTCTCTCTGTGGCATATATAAAGTTGATGTATATTCGTGTTTTGTATTGTTTGTGTTGTTTTGTTTGTGATGTCCTGCATGGTGAAGCATTGATTACGCTGAAGCTGACATGTCATTTGTTTCACAGATACAGTATGATTGATTTGTTCAAGTATTCTGCTACAAAGGTGGCAAACAAAGATGACATAAAACGGACCCAGAAAGGCAAGATTTAAACCTGTTCTTGTTCTGAGCTGGTATTCATAAAGATTTTAAATTCTAAACACCTAATCAAGCTCCAAAATGTCTAACTAGGAATCTTAAGAGTGATTCAGGAGAACTCAGTGATCTCAGAGCAACTCTGAGCAAAGAAAATACAACAACTTTTATCTTAAAGAGGAGGCGGGGCTTAACCCTGTTACTAGGTGACACATAGTTTTGAAGACTGTGATTGGTTGTCTGCTAAAAAAATAGGAGAGCTTTTAAAATCTGGTCTATTATAAGCCTTCACTTTGTCTCTATGTTAATATATTTGTTTAAATCGTGTAGGGATTACGTTCGTGACCGATCATATTACAGATGCTCTAACATCTGTATGTTATAAATGTAATAAATGTGATGTAAATGTAAATGTAAACATCTCCGACACAGAGCAGAAATGTCATAGAGATAAATTATATCATTTCTTCTGTTATGGCATTTCAGCTCTGTGTCTGAGATGTTACCTCTAATATGATTGGTCACAAAAATAATCCCCACACGATCTAATCTGTATCATCTTATTACCTCACTATCATTATTAAATATTATATACAACACATTTCTTCTCCCTCTTCACCTTTCATCTTCTCCTCTGCTAAAGAAACTCTTAATCCTCTTAAAAGTCCTCCTCACTACTAAGACTTTAAGAGCTCTTTTAAGGATTAAGATGTTTTATGAATAACTTTTATCTTTAGTAGAATCTTCTCTTTAATTTTAAGGGGAAACCCACACATTTCTAAGAATTTTCTTAGAATATCGTTACTAGGACAAATAATTTTCATGAATCCAGCCCTGGTGTTTTGTCCATTAACAATCTCCTCACTGAGCGCTTTAAATGTGCACTGAAATGTACAATACTGATGGCTCAGAGTGCAGAACTGGGAAACAGTGCTGCTGGAGGTTAATAAAATAATATTTACAAACCCGTCCTTTAGGAGTTTGTCTCTATGTATATGTATCATGCAAAAGAAATGGCAATACTGACTCTCTCTTTCTGTCTCTCACTCTCTCTCTCTGTTTTATCTCCCTCTCGCTTTTCTATCAGTCATATCATGTAAGTAAAAGGAGGCTGTAAAATAATGGACTAGATTTTGAAGCCAGCTGAATCTGTGATGTTACACATCAGTGAGATTACATTTCCTGTGTAGACTGTGAGTGTCTAGGGTTTGATTTCTAATACACATTGAAGGAGTGATGGCTCTGTGATAAATGTTAGAGAAATGGACAGTGTGAATGTGAAGGTGTTTTCTATAAAGATTGGTTATCTATAAAATCAGCTTTTACACTAGTTTCGGTTCCGAGGTTTATATTTCTGTGCTTGTTCTCCGGTTTCTCCTCCAGTCCAAAGAAACGCGTTGTAGGATGACATCTCTAAATTTGTATGTGTGTGATGGCACCCTGAGATGGATTGGCACCACATCCAACATGTCTCCTGTCTTGTGCTGTCTCTGCGACTCAAATGGGTGGATGAATGAAAAGATGGATGCCTGGGTGGATGCACTGGTGGATGGATGGATGGATGGATGGATGGATGGATGGATGGATGGATGGATTCTTGGATAGATGGATGGATGGAAGGAAGGATGGATGGATAAATGATGGATGGATGGATGGATGGATAGAAGGATGGATGGGTGGATGGATGGGTGGATGGATGGATGGATGGATGGATGAATAGAAGGATGGATGGATGGATGGATGGATGGATGGATGGATAAATTGATGGAAGGATGGATGCATGGAAGGAAGGATGGATGGATAAATGATGGATGGATGGATGGATGGGTGGATGGATGGATGGATAGAAGGATGGATGGGTGGATGGATGGGTGGATGGATGGATGGATGGATAGAAGGATGGATGGATGGATGGATGGATGGATGGATGGAAGGATGGAAGGATTGATGGAAGGATGGAAGGATAGATAATGCAACTAATTCACAGTGACTTGTATGACTCCAGTAAACAGATTTTTTTCAATCTTTGGAAGGAGTCTCCAGTGTCAGTGCATAGTAACAGTCAGAGCTAAAGCTGTAACAAAATTTTACAACAAAGAAAAGTCTTCAGGACAGAGGATTTGCTTGTTCTTTATTACATGCCAGTCTTCATTTCTTTGTCTTTGACAGGCTGGTGAAGGAGTGACTGTTTATAGCTGCCTAAATGTCATTACAGAACACATAAAACTAAAGAGGTGTCACACTAAGGAGGGTTACTTCACTAAACTAATTAGGGCTACGTCACACCATCCCATCATTGTATTTTGTGCTGTTTTATTCCTTAATTAGGAAATATTGCCTAACAAAACATAGTATTTCTAAACTTTTTGGGACAAGTTTCAAGTATCACTTCATATTTGTATATTCATTCATTCATTCATTCATTCATTCATCTTCTACCGCTTATCCGAGCTACCTCGGGTCACGGGGAGCCTGTGCCTATCTCAGGCGTCATCGGGCATCAAGGCAGGATACACCCTGGACGGAGTGCCAACCCATCGCAGGGCACACACACACACTCTCATTCACTCACGCAATCACACACTACGGACAATTTTCCAGAGATGCCAATCAACCTACCATGCATGTCTTTGGACCGGGGGAGGAAACCGGAGTACCCGGAGGAAACCCCCGAGGCACGGGGAGAACATGCAAACTCCACACACACAAGGCGGAGGCGGGAATCGAACCCCCAACCCTGGAGGTGTGAGGCAAACGTGCTGACCCCCTCATATTTGTATATTTAAATTTTATTTATTTATTTGTTTGTTTGTTTGTTTGTTCATTTAATTATTCTATCTATCTATCTATCTATCTATCTATCTATCTATCTATCTATCTATCTATCTATCTATCTATCTATCTATCTATCTATTATTTTATCTAATCTATCTGTACCCCTGCCCATACCATAAACCGTCTTCTCTAAACACCTTGTAATGCCTGTAAACTACACACCACATTCTAATTCACCCTCATCATGTTTTTAATGTGAACATTAACTAACATTCTGACTGGGAATCTGCATGATTTTATGCACTGCTTTGCTTCCTCCTGATTGACTAACTGAAAAATGACATGAATGAGCAGGTGTACTGGTGTTCCTAATAAAGTGGACAGTGAGCATATATCAAAATATAAATCACAGTAATGAAATAAAAAAAATCATGAGCTCATTTTGATTTTAATTCCATATTCATTAGGAAATTATTAATATTCATGAAAATTTGCTTGATGGAGTGAAATTATTATTATTATTATTATTATTATTATTATTATTATTATTATTATTATTATTATTATTATTATCATTATTTATTTATTTATTTATTTATTTATTTATTTATTTATTTATTTTGTTTGTTTGTTTGTTTGTTTGTTTTGTTTCAGCAATTTAATGCATTTTGATGTTGCTAGAAAATAAATGTTAATTGCGTTCAAAAATTCATTATTGTTTTCAAATTATTGTATGCAAATGATGGAGGCTAATACTCTGTATCTCTAGAGGTATCATTCTGAGAATACAATTAAACAAAAAAAAAAAGGAAGAAATGATTTACATTCTTTTTTAAAATGTAAAACACACATGGAGTTACGAGAATGAGAATGCTGCAGGATTTTGTCTTGTTGCTTTCAAACAGCAATTCCCAAATGTCTAATTAGTGTTATTAACTAAATCTAAGCAATCAGGGAGTCCTTTAAATAAGCTTGCTTTGCAAACAGTGAGACCTCTTGTACAACCTTTTTGGATTCATAGTGCATTTACTAAAATAGCTGTACTGAAACCCAAATGGATTTCCCCCAAATGTATCCCATTAAAGCACTGGGATGAAGACGGCAGTAAAACGACAAATGGTGCTCTAAGTTTGTCCCTCGTGTGGAATCTTGTACAATTCTGGAACAGCATGTTCTCGTTTACTGCTTACAATTTTCCACAATGACTCCCATCTCGTTTGTCGGGTATGTCAAGGAGATTTGGAGATGATATAACGGATGATGTTTCCTAATTCACTGCTATGTTTGCCCACAAATCAGCTTTTATCTAATTGTACTATAAACACCCTTTATTTAACTATTGAATCAGATTCAAATATTCATAATTGGATTTGAAGTAAAAGATATTTATGCAATATATATAATGCTTTGGCTGTATTTGTTTTGACTATAATCAACTTTTGTTTAATTTTTTTTTTTTTCTTCTTTGCTTTGAAAGGGACTTTGAAGGAAACTGCATTCAGAGGCTGAACTATTCCACCCTGCTGTCCTGTGATGAGCTCACGGTCCTGTGAGTACGAGGAAATGAGAGTCAGAGACGCGACAGACATCTGGAGATAAGGAATGGAAAGGAAGGGAGGGCTGAAAAAAATAGTAGAGAAAAGAATTAAGAGGGTTTACACAAAGCTTTGTAGAGAGAGAGAGAGAGAGAGAGAGAGAGAGAGAGAGAGAGAGAGAGAGAGAGACTCTATAAAACCAAAGGTCTGTGGATACCTGACTTGTTCCAGGCCCCATTGCCCATCATCCTTAACATCAACAATGTTGTTGTAGCTGAATGAACACAAATTCCCAAAATCTAATGGAAAGCCAACATTGGGAAGGAGGGAGGGAGGGAAGGAAGAAGAGAGGGCTGTGTTTATGTTTTAATGAATTAAAAATTGGCTTAGTTATTTATGTTAATGAGATTGATGGTGCAGCAGATTATTAGGATTTAATTAATAACAGGTCCTATAACAAGTTGTCCATATTTATAATAAAAACGTGTGTCTCCTGCTGTTTTGGGCATATTTCCTGGGACACCATCAAGGCATGTCTAAACATATTCTTTGTTCGGGCAAGAAATTACTTTTTTCAACCTTTAATTAAGCAAGGAGTCACAGGATAAAATGAAGAAAAACGTCAAGTGCAAACACACAGATCCTGGTTTCATCTGCACTCTCAGACCTGTTCCCTTCAACTCCACTCAAGCAGAAAGAAAGAAAGAAAGAAAGAAAGAAAGAAAGAAAGAAAGAAAGAAAGAAAGAAAGAAAGAAAGAAAGAAATAGATTAAGGAAGGTAGGGAGAGATTAAGAAAGGAAGGGAGGAATTAAGGAAGGAAGAGAGGTCAGAAGGAAGGAAGAAAAGGGAAGAATTGTTACTCTTTAAATTGTCATGTGGCTGCTATTCTAGTTTTTTGTTTTCTTTTATTGTTTGCATTGATGATCAGATGGTGGGGGCATAGTGGCTTAGTGCTTAGCACATTTCGGGGGTTGGGGTTTGATTCCTGCCTCTGTCATGTGTGCACATACTTGTGTGTTTTCCCAGTGCTTTGGAAGTGTCCCCTGGGTTGACCGGGTTCTTCCCCTAGTCCATATCTAAATTGTCCATGGTGTGAGTGTGTGTGGGTGTGTGTCTGTGTCCTGCATTATGCCCCTAGTCTCCTGGGACAGACTCCAGTCCACACAACACCTATTAGTATAATCACTACAGAGTAATGGGTGAATGGACAGATCATATAGTTATTACTTATGGATATATATTATTTCGTTTCATTTTATAGTTTCCATTGACAGTAGAGTCTCATTGCCTTTTTTACATCAATGCCTTTTCTTCCACTGGAACTTAAATGAAGTGTTGTCTGAATAAATCTCAGTCATTTCACAGTCCTCTTCTTCCTAGATCACTGCGAGCGAACCACATCAAAAAGCTTCCGGAAAACACTTTTCAATCTCTACATGTGCTGGGAGAGTTGTGAGTTTCACCACCGTGTCTGTTTCACTGAGTGTTAGATCATGTAATTTATATATACTGTGTATATTAACAATAACGATATTTCTGTGCGTTACACAGGGACCTTTCTAGTAACCAAATAAAAGAGCTGCCACTGGACATCTTTAAGGGTCTGCAGTCTTTACAAATACTGTGAGTTTTCTTTTGGAACAAATCTAAAGGATGAATAAGTGATTTGTATACTGTATATAAATATGTGCACCTTCATAACAATTAAGTCTGCTTGTGAACATTCTGACTATTCCATATACCAGTGGTAAAATTTTGAAAGATCTAATTATAAAAATTGTTATGTTTATGAACAAGTCTGATAAGCAACTCAGTGATTAGTGGGATGGTGATTACCCGATAACACTTACAAAGTAGTGCCTTGTTTATGCCTTGTCTAATTAAAGCCTTAAAGGTGGGGTCTCCATTGTTTGAGAAATGCTTCAGAAAACTGCATTGGGCTGCCAAACAAAACAAAAACAAAACTAACGTGTAGCCAATCAGCAGAAAGGGGCGTGTCTTGTCAATATGGGCGAAGAGAGTGTTCAGTTGTACATTAGCAGAAAGCGGTTTTAACATTCACATGGCGGATAAAAACAAAGAAAGAAAGCGAATAAAGGCTTACGATAAGGCAAGAAGTAGGACTAACAGAATATGGAATCTATCAATTAATGTTCAGAATATTAAATTAATCAATACACTTACTTGCATTACTGCAAGTCTTTGTGCCTGAAACATGCGCACACGCTCCAAGTCTTCTGTTTCCATGTTATCGGCAGCAACGTTGTGACCTCTGCCTCTAACATTAGCTCTGCCTCGGGTTCTAGGTGTTGACCGTCTCCTTGACCGTATTACTCATTGAGTTCATTTACTGATAAAAATATACCCTCGGTCAGCTGCCCCAACAGGTTCCGCCATAATACTTGTCTGGGTTATACTTGGGTTATACTTGTCTGGTGTATGTGTGGGGCGGAGCTATCAGAACAGGGGTGGGAGCCATTTGGGTTAGGGGCGTGTTTGTTTTGGTGATTTCAAATGTCAACATTGGCTTTTAAACAACGGAGACCCCACCTTTAATGAAATGATTGTGCTTTATTTCCTGATACGCATACTCTATTTTGGACTTTGCTTTAAACCAGATTCTTCTTTAACGTCGTCAGTTCACTCATTAGACCAGAGAAAATAAATCAAATGAAAAATCCACGCAAGTCGGTGAAACTTTTCTCATTTCTGATCTAATGTCTCGAGCACTGTAGCTAATCTCTGGTCTTATGAGTTGCCTTTATCATGGAAAATCTCTTTAAACAAAAATTCAATACTTGGGTCTTACAAGGGGTTTATAGTGTCAAAAATCAGACTTTACTGAAAACCCAACAAAGTCCACATGTCTGCATGTTATCTGAATCAGTACTGTCATGAACCAGGTATTTATTCAACATTCTATTATTCTGGTCATAATTCTGGCGAGAGTGTTTTTTAGATTATCAACTAAGATTTTCTTATTCATACTTTATTAAATGTTAAATCATGAAATACTGATTTGTCATCTTTTTGAACTGCAAGAAAAAACAAGTAACTTCTTCACAGACTTCTTCGCAAACAGCTGTTTGTTAGCCAGATTTGAGTTGCCAGGTTAAATACAGGCTAAATCAGGTTGAATACAGGCTAAACATGATAAACGCTTTGTGGTGTTCAGGTCAAATTCATCGCTTTTTTATTTGTACTAAAAGTGTTTTGCATTTGTAGTAAATCTTTTGCATGCATTTGCAGACACATTTTATTGGGAGCTGTATTTCATGACCAGTGACTGCAGTAATCTTTTGTTTTTATGCTTCTTTTGTTCTTCATCACATTCGTTTGTTAAATCTGATCAAAATGAAAACATTGTTGATTAAATTGTGATAGTTACACAAATTGTAACTATCACAAACCTTTTCAATGTTAAATGTGATCTAGCAGTTGTGAACATTAATGCAAATGTTATCTATGTAGTTTTTTTGATTAAGATGAAGACAAAATGTTTCGTGGACTTTTATGTGTTTTTTATTTATTTAGTACCTTTAAAACCCCAATAATGTCCCGGGTTAACTTGACCCAAATGCTACCAATTGGTAGAAAGAGTGAACATAACACAGAAGTTACATTTTTTTTTTTTTTTATAAAATCAGGATAAATATTCTGTGTATTCACCTAAATAATTAATAAACTGTAGCAGAGGATGTCAGATACGTTTAGAAATCTACAGTAGTCAATCATTTTTACCTGAAAATACTTGATGAAACAACAACAACAACAACAACAATAATAATAATAATAATAATAATAATAATAATAATAAAAATATCATCAATAATTATTATGTTTGTTGTTATTATTATTAGTCATTGTTGTTGTTGTTACATTTTTATTATACAATATATATAATTATAGAATAACAATGTAACAACAACAACAATAATAATAATAATAATAATAATAATAATAATAATAATAATAATAATAATAAAAAACAAACATTATTATTATTATTGTTGTTGTTGTTGTTGTTGTTGTTGTTGTTATAAAAAAGGATTTTTAGTCTCCAGATTAATTTGCAGGTTTATGTACAGTTTTGTTTATGTACAGTTACTTTTTTATGATTTAGGGATTCTGTTATGTACATTATGTACATCTCATGTTATCTAATGTGTATTATATTGTTTGTAGGAATCTTTCCCTAAACCCAATGAACCACATCCACCTGAGTCAGTTTGATCATCTCACGCAGCTCCAGTCACTGTGAGTAAAGGATCTGTTTTTTGACAAGAAATAGAGATATGACCTCTTATAACACTCTTCAATTTTTATTAATTTATTTGATTAGAAATGAGCAGGATGTTTGTTGTTTTAGTGGAATTCAGTAGAATTCACTAATGAGTGGTAAATTCATGTAAATGTGTTTAAATGTGAATGTGTCTGTCCAGGGTTTTGTGAGGGTTGCTTGATTTTACTGCAGCTTTTTGTCAGAATATGCTGTGATGCAAGAACTTGTTGTGCATTTTTGTGGAAAACTGATTGAATTAATAAAATTTCAAGCAAATGATTCTTCTTTTAAACTCCGAACAGTAAAGCACATGACAATTTATCATAGCTGTCTTCGTGTTTGATACATGTAAATGTCAGGAACCGGGATGACGGTCAAACTCAAGGACAAAACACACCTAAGACAACTGGTATAAATAGGGCAGGCAATTATTGAAACAGAAGGAACAGGTGTGTAGAGGTGGGACGGATTAAGGAAAGGGCGGGGCTAACACACGTGAACACAACAAAACAAAAGCACATGGTATAAGACAAACAAAAGCAGCCAGAATGTCCCCCTAGTGTCCAGGAAGGGAATAGTTGAAGCCCAATGGGAGGCTGAGGAATAATGGTTAGAGAGTTTGACTCCTAACCCTAAGGTTGTGGGTTCGAGTCTCGGGCCGGCTACGACTGAGGTGCCCTTGAGCAAGGCACCAAACCCCCCCAACTGCTCCCCGGGCACCGCAGCATAAATGGCTGCCCACTGCTCTGGGTGTGTGTTCACGGTGTGTGTTTGTGTTCACTGCTGTGTGTGCGCACTTTGGATGGGTTAAATGCAGAGAACGAATTCTGAGTATTAGTCACCGTACTTAGCCGTATGTCACGTCGCTTTCACTTTCAGTGCATGGACAAGGCTGAATGTGTCTAACGGCACATCTTGGCCAAACTCTGTAAAACATCTGTGTTGATTTTGAAAAATTGCAAACTAAAATATGGTCATCATGTTGACTGCCAGAATGTTATTTGATAGAATCCATCAAAATAAGTCGAAATAAATTCTGATAAATTAAAAAAAAAAAAAAATGCGATATTAAGTTAACCTGCTACTTTAAAACAACAAAATATTAAGTTGAAATAATAAAATTATGAGAAGTCAAAATAGTAACCTTACACTTTACATTATTTTTGTCCCCATTTACAGAAAGGTTTCTTAATGACAACAATCGGATCATTTCAGCAGCGTTAGGAGTTTAGAATACTGTTACATTCGAAATATTTATATCTTCTTACATTTTCAATTCCAGTACTTTTTTATACATACTTTTTTTTTTTTTTTTATAATTTTTTTTTATGCATGCATTTGTGTTTGAGAAGCCACCATTGTGCCAGAGTGTGAAGTGAAATGAGATTTGTACCATTCTAGCCCACGGGCTGTGAGCTTATAAAGGGAAAACAAATTGAACAGAGAGTTGTTCTCTGTGCCAGTCTGACCCAGAACACACTGAAGTTTAGATTTGCTGAAAGCCTACGAGGGATGGATAATAATCTGAAATTCTACTCTCTTCCACAGGGGCCTGGAAGGAGTGGAGATTCCAGACATCCAGACCCGCATGTTCCAGTCAATGAAGAACCTCTCCTACATGTAGCTCACTGATTTTCATTACATACAGTAAACAATCTTCCACTGATGATAAGAAAACTGCATTTTATTAATAATACCTAGACACCTTTTGGCGCATTCAGTAATAACAAATGTTTGTGTGAACTTTCCACAGATACTTTAAGAAATTTCAGTACTGCTCCTACGCGCCTCATGTCCGGAAATGTAAGCCCAACTCAGACGGCCTCTCGTCGTTTGAAGACCTCCTTGCGAGTGTAGTCCTCCGTGTCTCTGTCTGGGTCATGGCCTTTGTCACCTGCTTTGGGAATCTCTTTGTCATTGGCATGCGTACACTCATCCGAGCAGAGAACAACCTGCATGCCATCTGCATTAAGGTTTTGTGTTGTAAGTATTAGAGTGCAACAAAATTATTTGTTCTGGTTCAAGAATGGAAAAAAAAGAAAAAAGAAGAAGCAGGATAAGCAATATTCTGCAAATTTTTGTGTTTTTAATATGACATTGTTTTTACAATTTGTTTATTTTTGACATACTCCTTCACTATCATATTTAGTTCATAGTAAAATGAAATATTAGGAAGAGACTTTGGGGCAGTGGTGGGTGAAGCAGTTAAAGGTGGGGTCTCCGATTTTTGAAAGCCAATGTTGACGTTTGAAATCACCAAAACAAACACGCCTCTAACCCAAATGGGTCCCACCCCTGTATTGATAGCTCCGCCCACACATACATGCGTAACCCAGGCAAATAATGGAAAGAAATGTGTCTTTATCATAGCTGAAGGGAAGAACAATACGATTGAAGATAAACAAACAAGCAAAAATAACACACAAGCACAATCATGCAAAGGACAAAGGCATATATTAGTTCTGTGTAACAAAGCAAAACCAACGTTACTCACCTATCGAGAAGGAAAAAAGCGCATCGGCGTCTTAAGTAAAGTTGAGTTTAACTCCTGAACTAAACACTGTTACTACACAAAACACGGTTGTAGCTGCGTCTCTAAATTACTACGATAGAAAAGAGGTGTTATTTGTGTAGTAACAGCGTTTAGCTCAGGAGTTATTGACTCGGGAAACTCCAATCTGTGAATATGCGCCAACTTCCCGCTCCTTCAGTTCTCTCCAGCGCTGGAAAGCTGATCCTATATTAACACGGTCCTACTTCTTGCCTTATCGTAAGCCTTTCTTCGCTTTCTTTCTTTGTTTTTATCCTCCATGTCAATGTTAAAACCGCTTTCTTCTGTCACACATGCGCACTGAACACTCTCTCTGCCGCATATTGACAAGCCCCGCCCTTTTCTGCTCATTGGCTACACGTTTGTTTTGATTTTTGTTTTTGATTTTTTTATTATTCGGCCCGACTCAGTTTTCTGAAGCATTTCTCAAAAATCGGAGACCCTGCCTTCAAGGCTCTGAGTTGTTGATTGGAAAATTGGGGTTTAAGCCCCAGCACTGCCAAGCTGCTATTGTTGGGCCCTTGAGCAAGACCGTTAACCCTCACTGCTCCAGGGTTGCTGTATCATGGCTGACGCTGTGCTCTGACTCCAACCTCCATAGTTGGGATATGTGAAGAAGGAATTTCAAGGTGCTGTAATGTGCATGTGACAATAATAAAGGCTTCTATTTTATTTATCCAAAATAACCAAATTGTCTAGATCAGAACGGCAGGTTCGGTGATGTTCGGCGATGACAAAACATACACTTCACATAAAAATATAAAAATCTAAAACAGAAGTTTATAAACAGTAATTAGAAGGCTTAGGAACAAGGAAGTGCTGCTGGTTGTTGAAGGCTGTTGGTAGCGTCGCTGTGACCCATGTAGTCTGTGATGTCTGCAGATGCGAAAATTTTATGCCAAATACAGTAAGTCACAAAAATATTTTGTCCGTTTATTAGAACGTTCATGCTTTTTATTCCTGAGATGTTTTATTCTTGAAAATTATTTTTAGCCTGGATTAAATTCAGAATAAGTGACAATATTCTGGGCTTCAATATTTCTGAGCCCTTTTATTCCTGAAAATTAATTTATGCCTACTTTTTTGTGGGGTTTTTTTTTGTTTGTTTGTTTGTTTGTTTTTTGAATTTTGAGTTTTGGATTAAATTCAAGTTTACATTTGTCTAAAAACTCCATGAACTTAATAATGAATAGAATAACTTTAAAAATTGTGCTGTGTTTCCACCCGTGCTAATGCTTCATGCACTTCACTGATTACTTCACCTTTTTTTTTAGACTTTTACACATATTACACATTCAGCTTGACTCTATTTTTATAAAAGTTTATCTGCACTTTACAATGCCCTATGCAGACAACACCTGCCATTAATGAGTATGTTGCTGAGGAGGCTGTTTTCGAGTGGCCTCAGGAATACTTAAACATCTCCAATGCCTTGTATATGAGTTTGGCAATGTAGCCCTTAATATTTAGTAAGATTAGGTTGTTTACCAGAGCAGATGGTGTACTAAGATTATTGCCTTGTATCTCTCGCTGTCTCCAATTCCACATATGAGCATGCTATCTATCTTTCTCTCTCTCTCTCTCTCTCTCTCTCTCTCTTCATCTATCTCTCTTAATAACCTAGGATGCCTCTATAGGTGCCATTCTCGAGGTTTGTCGTGCAGGCCTTGAGAGTTCTCATATCTCGACAGAAGTTCTCTAATCTTGTATAATCTTGTCAACTCTCCTGATCCCCTCTTAGACCTCTTAGACCTCAGATTTCATCATATTACCTCCCTGAATCATGCACTATTTTCTCATCTTTGGCTTTATTACCTTGGGAAATAGGTGTCAACGTTTTCAAGCCGACACCATTAAACGTACAGTAGCAGCCTTTTTGTCAGTAGTTAGAATTCTGAAATATTGAATCACATAAAAAATGGACCATTAATGTTGGAAAAAGTCCAACTGTCTTCCCTACTCTAGAATACAGAAGTCGAGATGTTATGGTATATCGAAGGGTTATATTGCATATTGCTTAATTAGTGCCGGCTTCTCCAGAAGCAGAACTTTGTGTTCTGTTGCAAATTGATGAGAAGAAATATGTCTCGTTATAGATCAGTTATAGAGTAAATATTTTGCAGTGCCTCAAGACAATACATAGCTAGAGCAGACAAAATAATCTACGTCATTAATTAACTCTTCATATTTTCCTGTCTTATGATGCATCACTGGCAACACAGCCCCACCTCTGAGTTATTTCTAATTAATTAGAAGAGTTATTTCTAATTCTGATTATAGGGAAATAATCAATGACAGGGTGGTGTGATGCATCCTTATGTGATATAAAGTGAAATGTTTAAGCGTATTATACTTTTCATACTTCTCTTTATTAAAGGTGCCCTGCCACATGTATTTCATTACTTTTGTGGTAATGTCTGAAGTTTACCATGGACTCTGTAACATTTTTTGTGGAAATAATGCCTTGGTTACCTTGTTTCAAGCCATTCTAGTGTGGTATAGAAAGCCTGCAGGAAGACAGCTCGATTTGCGCCAGTTCTCATGAATATTCAAATGAGCTGTGCTGCTTGGCTCTGATTGGCTAACCGCTAGGATATGAGAGCATGACTATTCATTCACCCAGCGCAATAAGTAGCCTAGGCTAGAGGAAATTTGTTTACAATCACCTTGAATTGCGGCAGAATGGCTTCTTCACAAGCCCGTTGACATTCAGCCATCCTTGCTGTATAGGAAACTCACCAAGCTACACGAATTCTGGGGGCGCGGTCTCAAGTGGGAGAGCTCATGAATAGTAATGAGCTCAGTCACTCTGACGTCAGACTGACCAGCTTTTCCAACTGACCTGATTTTCTCCCCTTATTTCTTAAGTGGCTAGAACTGACCGGGGAGGTAGCAGTTCGTTTTCACATTCACATATGGACCTAACACATATAAAAAAATACAAGTAAAAACGGTTTTGTGTGGAAGAGCGCCTTTAAAGTTTATTAGACAAAACCTACAACTTGTTATGGTTCTCTGTTCTGAAGACTTTCCCATGTCGGCTTCATAAATTGCTGGCTGAAGCTCTTTTTCTTTAAGTAATATTTAAATACTGCTTTTATTAGGCTTATGTGAATCGTCTGCCACTGTGAATGATTTGTTACTAAATAAATGATAACATTAGAACAAGTGCATTGAGACAAGATAGTCAAATGCCTTTGACCAATCCAGTTTGAGAGCAGAACAGTTCCATTGCATGACAGATCATACTTAAGGTTTAATCAGCAATAATCAACATTCTTCCTGGTCACCTCTCTTCTTCTAAATTACGACATTTTGATTAGCTCCAGCCAAAACTGCTTTGTTCTGTAGTTTCTCTCTTTTTATATATAATCATGCAATCATGCACTTACTTCCTCTTTCCATGACACCTTCTCTGCAGGTGCAGATTGCCTGATGGGTGTCTACCTTTTCTTTGTGGGCATCTTTGATGTAAAGTTCCGTGGAGAGTACAACAAGAATGCTTACGTGTGGATGGAGAGCCTTGAATGCCGTACCATCGGCTTTCTGGCCATGCTGTCCTCCGAGGTGTCTGTCATGCTCCTAACCTACCTGACCTTGGAGAAGTTTCTGGTCATTGTGTTTCCACTGAGTCACCTAAGGCCAGGGAAAAGTCAGACATTTATTATTTTGGCTGTGATCTGGATCATTGGAATCATGATCGCCGCCATACCTCTGCTCAACGACGAGCTCTTTGGGAACTACTACGGCCGAAACGGCGTCTGCTTCCCTCTGCACTCTGAACGTCTAGAGAAACCTACAGCGAAGGGATATTCCACCGGCATATTTCTGGGTGAGATATGAGTGTGGGTGTAGGGATGCCGGGACGTGGTAGCCTAGTGGATAAGGTGCTTGATTACCAATCAGACGGTTGTGAGTTTAAATCCCACCCCAACAGGTTGAGCAAGGCCCTTAACCCATAATTGCTCATTTGGATAAAATGAGATAAAAAACATAAGTCACTCTGGATAAGGGTGTCTGCTGAATGCTATAAATGTTGAGAATGTGAAAAACATCTAAAATTCATCTTAATAAGGTGTAATTGTGTGTATTCATTTTTCTTCTCTGTTGTGTGTAGGACTCAACCTAGTAGCTTTCCTCATCATCGTCATATCCTACTCCAGCATGTTTTACTCCATCTACAAGACAGGTATTAATGCCACAGAGCTGCGCAGTCGTCTGCACAAAGACGTGGCTGTGGCCAACCGCTTCTTTTTCATCGTGTTCTCTGATGCCCTCTGCTGGATCCCCATATTCCTGGTCAAGATTCTCTCTCTGCTCGAGGTGGAGATTCCAGGTAGATGAAAATAACACTCATAAATTTCCTCCAAGATGGTTGAATTCATTTTTGGCATTAGCCAAACACTAAACATGTTAATCATTCTGCTGTTTATACTGAACTGATTGCTGCAATCCAGACCCCCGAATAGTCCTTATATTGTATACAACTGCAAGTAATTTCACTTTGAATCCTTGGATCCTGCACTTAATTTTTTAAGACTACGGATTTTGTGGTCTCTCTGGCTCCTTATTTAATCCATGTTGTAGAGTATAATAAATTATACTGTAATTAATATGATAAATTAGATTAGTGTGGGCACGGTGGCTTAGTGGTTAGCACGTTCGCCTCACACCTCCAGGGTTGGGGATTCGATTCCCGCCTCCGCCTTGTGTGTGTGGAGTTTGGATGTTCTCCCCGTGCCTCGGGGGTTACCTCTGGGTACTCCGGTTTCCTCCCCCGGTCCAAAGACATGCATGGTAGGTTGATTGGCATCTCTGGAAAATTGTCCGTAGTGTGTGATTGCGTGAGTGAATGAGAGAGTGTGTGTGTGCCCTGTGATGGGTTGGCACTCCGTCCAGGGTGTATCCTGCCTTGATGTCCGATGACGCCTGAGATAGGCACAGGCTCCACGTGACCCGAGGTAGTTCGGATAAGCGGTAGAAGATGAGTGAGAGTGAGTGAGATGAGTCTGACCAAAGGTTTCAATCTTTAACAGAGTTTATGGGCACTGGGAAGTATAAGCATCTAATGATCACTGGAAGCCTTGCAAAACAGAAAATGCATGAATTGTGTAAAATAGTTTGTAAAAATGCATTTGCACACCCGTCAATGAGAAATCAAGCAATCTTAAAGCATAGCACACATGTGGTGCACCTGGAAAAGTGTTGCAATGTGAAAGCAATAGAATCAGATTTCAGATATTTAATAGGGCTTTTCACACTTGAAATAGTTCTCCCTGGGTGATTGTAAACTACTCAATACTCATACTTTACCCTGGCTTAACACTTAATCAGTCTCACATTTCACACTGAACCTTCCTAAACTATAGGGTAACCTTTTCAGTTGCATATTTGTGCAGTCAGCAACCTTGATTGGATAAATACAGCATGCAACCGCTAGTAATAATGGCTTTTCTCATGCTTCTTGTTATCTTCATTTTTTGGCCTTCTTAAGTTTGTCACGTAGTTGGCCAGGTGTTTGTTGATATCCACTAATATTTCTATTTACAATTTTTCTATTTTTCATAGTCAGGTATTACCCATCTCTCTACGACTCAGTGTTTTGCTAACTGATTATATGTTCATAATCATCTATACATAGCATTTTAATACCGCATCATTTCACACAGCAAATACATTTCATTGCTATATCTCTGTACTATTCAATGACAGTAAAGTAAAGCTCGGTGTGAAAAGCCATAAAGTCACAAAACATTTGAATCTGATATCTGTCAGTTTGTCACAATTCAGTGGCAGTGACTGTAATCTGTTGGATTTCTTTAAACTGCCACACATTTATGTTATTTCGTGATATATTCATCAGTTTGTCAGACATGCACTTTTAACACTGCATTGTTTTCTCCATTTCCCTCCAAGGAACAATCACATCTTGGGTCGTAATCTTCATCCTGCCTATCAACAGTGCCTTGAATCCCATCCTGTATACCCTGACTACCAGCTTCTTCCGAGAGCAGGTAGAGCTAATGCTGTGCCAGTGGCAAAGACACTCTACCCTCAGAAAGGAACGGAAGAGCTTATCCAGCTCAGTCATCGGCATAGAAAATTCACGACGTCCATATTGCACGCGTGACTTTGTGCCACGGACCTCCATCTTAAACTTTAATAGCAGTTTCAGATGAATATGTATTCTGTGAGATTATAAACTGATGGAAAAGAGGTTTGGTTCCCCAAGTGACGTTTGGAGATGTGCTGATACTGTGCCTTGGCTTCATTCTGCTTGACATCGATCTGCATGTTGATCTGAGAAATGAAAGCCGGTAGTGGATATGTAGACAAAACTCACACAAGCGAAAGAATGGAGAAGACTTGCTCTGGACAGACCACAACATTACTAGACATGATATTCATGTACACAAAATATGTTTTACAGAGATTCAGCTATCATTTTATTGAACTCTGCTAGTTACCAAGCAACTAGCATCTTACTGAGAAAATATTCTCCAGAAGACATTTTTTACTGATACCTCATACGAGTTTCCCATAGGCCTTGTATTACCATTAGAAAAGGCTACTATGAAATGTGTACCTTTATTTAAATGTTTAAAATGAAAAGGTTCATAACGGTGACAAAGTCACTATTACAGGTGTGCTAAACATTAAGAGTTTTTACCTCATGCTCTCAACATATTATAGTTATTCGTTAGAAATTAAAACATGACACTGATCCCACAACCATTTTTTCAGGGTTTCTGGAAGTTTAAAGCATAAGTTGATTTCAAAATTTCAATATTATGTAAAATTGTGACATTATTTTGACCACATTGGGCTACCATATTCAGACTCCGCCTGTCTTTGGGTTAAATAAATTCGTTTCCATATATGGTCAGTGTTTCTTGTCTTCATTAAATTCTTAATTACTTTAACCTGCGGCTTGTTACAAAGGTCTAATTTGTCTATTTCAATTCTTTTTGTTACTGTTGAGGTTGTGAAGTGCTGCATGTCCGAATCTGTGTTATTAAAGAGTGGTCTCTAGTCTTGTCGCTAGTTTTTTATATTTTTATTTTATGGTCTTACTACCACAGAAACAGTACCTTGAATTGAAGTCATGATGGCTTATGTGGTTATATGGTTATAGTTATAGTGGTTTATGGGTTGCTCTACTGTGGTGGTGTTGAATTTCTGTCTGTTATACTGAGTCTCATTCCTGGATTAACCCTAATAAATGTGCTATTAGTATGTATTTGTGTCTTGTGTCCAGCAACTGTCCACTGTGGTGCATGTTAAAGATTCTGTTTATCTATTTTGTATATTTATAAATCTGAAGAACTGAAGAATACATGCCCGTAATCTCTAAAAATAGATTACGATGCTTGACAATATACTGTACACTTTAGAAAGCCCCTCTAGTAACTCGTTCTGAAATGTTGAATTGAAAGGAATTTTTTCATATGTTTACTTGTTGCTTATTTATACCTGTAACAAGCTAGTATAATTATGATGTTTAATTCAAGCATAAAAAAACATATAAAGCAAATAAAAACCTTTTTAAAATTTGTTTCATAGAATATTTTTTTCTTGTATAAGTATTTCCATAGCGTTTCCATACAAGGTCACATTATTAATGAACTGGAGTGATGTATGGAATCTTCTTCTACTTTTGCTTTTTTCGACACAGCGAATCATCTGTTTCCACCTAACTCTATCCTCAGCATCCTCTACTCTCCCACCAATTAACTTCATGTCCTCATGTAACACATCCATATATCACCTCTATGCCTTCCTCTTGACCTCTTACCTGGCAGCTCCATCTCCAACATCCTTCTACCAATATTACCATCTCCCTCCTCTGTACATGTCCAAACCATCTCAATCTAGTCTCTCTGACCTTGTCCCCAAAACAGCCAACCTGATCTGTCCCTCTGATGTGCTCCTTCCTAATCCTGTCCATCCTCATCACTCCTAAAGAGAACCTCAACATCCTCATCTCTGCTACAGTACCTCAATGTCTGCCTCATGTATTTTCCTCACTGCTACAGTCTCTAAACCATACAGCAGAGCTGCTCTCACTACTGTCTTGTATACTTTTCCTTTGAAAAGTGATGTCTAGAATCTTGTATAGTATTATGTGGTATATTCTTTACTCTGTCCAATTTAATTTAGTTTTACTTTTCTAGCCATTTTATATAATAACTCACCATGCTTGAAACCAATCTACTCATATGAGAATGCCAACAAAGACATAGTGGAGAGAAGAAAAGTTAACCTCAAAGTGCCAGAAGGCAATCCGGATATACAGTGCAGTTATGCTGAGCTATCTGAGCTATGAAACGGTGAAGTGCAATGATGATGTCAATAAATTAATAAAAGCTGACATTTTTGAAGCTGACCTGTTCACCCTGAAGTTTCATAAACCATCTGCTCAGTGTAATATAGCATGCAGTGTACATGTGACTCTATAATGTGTATAATGTGACATGGATAAAGTGGTCAGTTCTCTTTTGAATTGTATGCTTTGTGGCTATAAATAATGATTAACCAATTTAAATTTGACCACCTTTGCATGCTTAACTTCTAAGGCTCCACTACTCAAACTGCTATATAAGAACAGAATCATCTCCGTAGAAGCACAGATTAAATTTTATTTATTCATTCATTTATTTATTTATTTATTTATTTATTTGTTTGTTTATTTATGTTTTGGTCGAGCACCAAGACTAGTGCTCTAGACCACAAAGGGAAAAAAATCTATATAAATTGTTCATTTTCTAAGTGATTTCTGGAAACTGTGCTATAATCAGCTTATATATTTAGCCATGCTACTTGAAATTTTAGCTAGCTGTTATTCATCAACTAAAGCAGTTTTGCTATCAAAAAATAACAATTCTAGTTATTCTACAAAGATGATTGAGGTATTCGTTCTTTTCAAAACTTTCTATAGGCATGTTTATTCATTCATTCATCTTCTACTGCTTATCCGAACTACCTTGGGTCACGGGGAGCCTGTGCCTATCTCAGGCATCATCGTTCATCAAGGCAGGATACACCCTGGACGGAGTGCCAACCCATCGCAGGGCACACACACACACTCTCATTCACTCACGCACTCACACACTACGGACAATTTTCCAGAGATGCCAATCAACCTACCATGCATGTCTTTGGACTAGGAGAGGAAACCGGAGTACCCGGAGGAAACCCCCGAGGCACGGGGAGAACATGCAAACTCCACACACACAAGGCGGAGGCGGGAATCGAACCTCCAACCCTGGAGGTGTGAGGCGAACGTGCTAACCACTAAGCCACCGTGCCCCTTGGCATGTTTAATTCAAGTTCAAAAACATACACATTTTCTCATTCTTCTAGGTCTGTCTGATACCTTTATTCTTTTAATCTTAAATAATTTTCCCCATTGATTTTATTTATTTATTTATTTGTTTGTTTGTTTGTATGTTGTTGCTGTTGTTGATTCTTCTACTCTCTTTTATTATTATTATTATTATTATTATTATTATTATTATTATTATTATTATTATTATTATTCTTTCTATCAGTATATTTTACTTATTAGCCTTTTTAATTAAGGCACTTTGGTCAATGAAAGTTTTGAAACAGCAGGGATGTGTCCTATTCTTTGATTCGGCTCTTTTAGTAGCTTATTTGATTCAGCTCTTTGAGTCGACTCTTTAAGATGAGAGTCAAGAGTCGACTCATAGATCTGAAATGCTGCATCGGTCATCTGTGAACAGTCAGGACATAGAGTTATTTTTTATTTATTTTTTTTCTACAGTAGATAACGTTGATTTTTGGGTGCAAATCCTGAGTATTTAATATTATAAAATCATACTTTACTTTAATAATCCGGCAAAATCGGAATATTCGCGAAAGTTTTATTACTCATTGGGGGATGAGTAATACTACAGTACACCGGGCAGAATGCTATACAATTTAGATCGGGACTGGTAGCAGGTGGCAGTAAGAGGGAGGAAGAGGAGGAGGAGGAAGGAAGGAAAGAAGGAAGGAAGAGGAGGTGGCGCGCGGCGGGGGCGCGCAGTACCGCGCTCGTGTCCCAGTTGCGTCCGAGCCGCAGCTCTAAGTGCGCACAAGCTCTATGGACTCGGACCGAACCTTCAGACCAGAGGATGCTGTAGAGCACGTTTTCTCTTACGGTACGTTTCGTTTATACCTTGTTGTTATGAAACGATCTCGATGACGTGTTGGTGAGGCTGCAACCTGTTGCGCACTTTCGGTATTTCATTCATTTCAACTGCAGCATCCTAAATATAGAGGCAGTGGAGTAGAAGCATCACCAAGTCTTGCACACATTTCTTTTTTTTACGCATCCCTTCTGTGGCTGGTTTGCGCATCATCTGTAAAGTTGTTGCTTTTAGTGTTTGTGAGCTTGAAGCAACAAGGTGTGGGTGAATTTGTGTAGTCTGTTAAA
Organism: Tachysurus vachellii; assembly: GCF_030014155.1. Taxonomy (NCBI): domain Eukaryota; kingdom Metazoa; phylum Chordata; class Actinopteri; order Siluriformes; family Bagridae; genus Tachysurus; species Tachysurus vachellii. The sequence goes on from NC_083474.1 coordinate 18,173,512, forward strand.
GCCCACATCAGCCTTTTCAATTGGTTAATATTTCACCATTTATCTATTTTAGAAGGTCCAGAGTACTGGACATAACAGTAACCCACTTCCTGTAATAGATAAAAGTATTGCAATATATATATATATATATATATATATATATATATATATATATATATATATATATATATATATATATATATATATATATATTCAAATAAATCATTCTTTGCAGTGCAGCCAGATAAATCCCATGAGTTATAAGACTGAATTTCAGTTTCCTAGGAGTTACATAATGGCATATTATATGAAAGAATTAAAACTTTGGTAGGATTGATTCCTGTGTCTAACTGACTTTGCATATGTTTCCATGCAGTGCTAAACTTGCATCAACATTTTCCTGATCCAAAAACTAGATGATTTTGAAGTTTTCGTGTGCTCCATATAATTAATGGTTATTATTTTATTCAATAGAAAAGATATTCTTGTTACTCAGGCAACCAGATATGTGTGTTTATAGCTCCGCTATAAATATGCGTGTGTGGGCTGAAAGCAGTGCTGATACCAAGCATTTACATAATCGTGTTTCCTCCTCTGTCCTTTATTTTCCAGTGTTATTTTTTCGTGTTCATCCGCCTGCACAAATTTCAAGTGAATCTATTGCTGCATGAGATAAAACTTCTGCATATTTCGTAGGCCTGTTCATGTCTGAGTCTATAATGGCATCACATTCACTCACATTCACACACACACACACACACACACACACACACACACACACACACACACACACACACACACACACACATTTGTTTGCACACACAAAAGTGACACAGCTCCAGTCACAGAACTATATAATTATAGCATGTCATGTCACTAGAGTTGGTTGACCCCTGTGCAAAGGTGTAATGCTCCTTTGTATGTGTAATGCTCCTTTGTATGTATGGCTTATTTCCTTTTCCTGTCCAGAAATGGATGGACAACGAGTACTTGTTATGCGTATCAATGACCGATGCAAGACGAACATAATCACCTGGCTGTAACTGGATACTCAGCAGCAGAGCCTCAGATGAAGGCAGGCTTTGCACCTGGTTTCCTGTGCTGCTATTGGCTAATGGGATTTAATCTCCTCCTCTGAACAGTCACTCTTCGTTTGCATTTGCCAAAACGCATGTCAGCTCCTCCTTAAACTGTTGACGGACAGACGGTTTTAGGGACAGGTGCAGAACGAGGACCCGAATACTCTGAAAGCCTTCATTATCAGTGAAGCAGTAAGCGCTAGCCCTTTGATGGAGATCAGTCCCAACTCTGGAAACAAACTACCCCGGTCCACATCCCTCCGGATTTCAGAACTAGTTTCAGAACCTTGACAGCTGGTGGTGACACAAAACGGGAGCGCTAAGCTCTAATATCTATCAATAGCTTCACAGTGAAGAGATCCGAGTTGAGCACTTCATTATTTCACACGATCTCATCTATGATGCAAAAATGCCCACTTAAGGACAAACATACTTGATATAATGCAGCAACATTCATGATATCATTTATAAGCATTGTCATATCATATTAAATCTAAATCAGACCTATAGTCTGTTTATTTCTGTGTAATCACCTGATGCAACTGTCACTGAGGCTGCATGAGTCTACAGTCTGAGCTAGAAATAATTATTCATCCCCTGATGAATACTGTAGATTTATTTTTATTTTATTTTATTATTTTACAGCATTATTACAGCTGTAGGGAGCGTGGTTGGTTAACGATAAGCATGCTTTATTTCCAGTGTGTGCAGAGTTTGCATGTTCTCCCTGTGCCTCAGGGTGGTTTTCAGGTGTCTTTGGACTGGGGGAGGAAACCTGAAAACCTGAAAACTCACAAAACCTGCTCTAAAATCTTGTATTATGACTATTATTATTATTATTATTATTATTATTATTATTATTATTATTATAAGTATTGCATTTATGTATTAATTATATAATATGTATAATAATTCCCCTCATAATTCTGATAAGAATTTAAAATGTATAATAAAATGTACTGTTCAGCGTAGGGGGCACGGTGGCTTACTGTAGTGGTTAGCACGTTTGCCTCACACCTCCAGGGTTGGGGGTTCGATTCCCGCCTCCGCCTTGTGTGTGTGGAGTTTGGATGTTCTCCCCGTGCCTCGGGGGTTTCCTCCGGGTACTCCGGTTTCCTCCCCCGGTCCAAAGACATGCATGGTAGGTTGTTTGGCATCTCTGGAAAATTGTCCGTAGTGTGTGATTGCGTGAGTGAATGAGAGTGTGTGTGTGTGCCCTGTGATGGGTTGGCACTCCGTCCAGGGTGTATCCTGCCTTGATGCCCAATGACGCCTGAGATAGGCACAGGCTCCCCGTGACCCGAGGTAGTTCAGATAAGCGGTAGAAAATGAGTGAGTGAGTGAGTGAGTACTGTTCAGCTTGTTACAACAAAAGCTTTAAAAAAAATCCATTATGTGGATGTTTTAAAAATTCAAGCATTTATTCAAGCTTTTTTTATTTTTATTATTATTTGATTATATTCCTTTCAGTTCCAGTTATTTGCAGAGATACAATAGCGAGACTGTAACCTGTTTCATTACAGCTGAAATGTCTTCATATAGAGAGACAGTAGATGCATCACAGAGACTTGTGCTCAATTAAAATGAATCTGGCTTGTGCTGCATATCCGAGCTTAAAAAAAGACAATGTGTGGGTGAATTTCCTGTTAGTTCTGCCAGTGAACAAGGCAGAAATATACAGTAGAATAATTCTATGACATGACCTGAAGTCATGTCATAGAATATCTTCACATTTCAGAAATAATAACCAGATGCCACTTGTCACCTCATTTTAAATAGATGTAAAGAGAAAGAGAAGCATACAAAAAAAAAAGGTATGAAATAGTGGTAATGTCTAACTGACCTTTAGGGCTATAAATATTTACTAGCTGTTACATCTGTTTATATGGAAAGTTATATGGAACAGGCATCATGATTTTATATATTGGAAACTAAACGCAAAAGCCAGCTTCCAGAATTAAATCCAGAGTTAGAGGGCAAAAAAATAAAAGAAATAAAAAGAAATGAAACCATGTATGAATGCTTATTGTGCCTTAGCCCTGTTAGCTCATTTATACCAGCCAACCCTCTTACAGAACATTTCACAAAATAACAAAGTTCTTCCTAATCGTCCAAAATGCATCATTAGACTCCTAGGACTGCTGGTTTATTACAAATTAGACATGCGTGCATTCTACAGACTTCTGGCAGGTAGGTGTGTGTGAAAGATGTGCGTAGAAGATGGAGGCGGTCGAAGGAGTGTGAGCTCCAGATGGCATCTGAGTCAGAAAAGGCCTGCGCTGTTGATGATCTTAGAAACCATAGTACTGTTAAATTCGCTAATCTGTTTGGCCGGAAGATGTTGATTAATCATCCATTACAGCAGATCTGTTAAAATGTTGTTTTTATAGCACGGCTCAAGTCACCGGGACACTTAAAGAATCGTTCACATGGTGAAGTTTTGTGTAAGGAAACATTTATTTAGCATTTCTGGAAAGATTCTCCAGTGTTAACTGTCAGGGAGTTGGCGTGAGAATTTTTTTGCCCTGAGAAACACAGGAGTTTTATATATAAAGCACAGGATGATTTATATGGATTTTTTTTTTTTTTTTAGTGAGAATGACCATTTATCACCACCATCCTGTCAGTGATAACAGTAAAACGTATGATGTCTTGTATTTAAATTTATTTCAGTTTGTTTCAGAAACATCTGTGGTGTAAGAGGAATAAAACACTTTGGGACATGCTGTTAGAAAGCTGGAAAATTATCAAGGGTGCTAACATTAACTGTGCGTTGTAGCAGGCTACATCACATCACCCCATCGTCAATTGTTTTTCTATAACCAGTGTATTGTTCCCTACATCACAAGCTTTTGTTAGGTGGGTTGACCTGGGAAAATCATTTTCTACTGTATATATTGTTCTGAAAAACTACAAACTTTAGTTCTTGTTGAAACGTCTGAAGCTTACCTCTGTACCCTCCTCTGTCTCAATTCTGCTAGTTATCAGCTACGCTCTTCCAAGTGGTTGCTTTTTAATGTACCTAGGGTTTGGACAGATTTGGGGAAAACCGCATTTTCATACTATGCACCATGGGCATGGAATAATTTGCAAAAAGATCTTAAATTAGAAATATGTATATCAATAAATACATTTAAGACCATCATAAAAAATGTGGCCCTGTGATGGGTTGGCACTCCATCCAGGGTGTATCCTGCCTTGATGCCCGATGACGCCTGAGATAGGCACAATAGATATATGGTTTTAATAGATTGTATTGTATGATTGTATGTATGTATGTTTTACTATGTTGTGTTTATGTATGTCTGCTACCTTGGCCAGGTCTCTCTTGTCAAAGAGATTTTTGATCTCAATGAGACTTCCTGGTAAAATAAAAGTAAATAAATAAATAAATAAAAACCTGCTTCTTATCATCATGTCTCTCAGTGACTAATAACCACAAGGCAAGTTTTTCCAAGTCAGTTTCCACTTCCTTTGGTTGAAATATCTTTTCTTTTGGCTGCTTGCTAAAATCCATCATACTGTAATTCAAGTCAACAAGGAATGTGTAAGTAAGGAATTTTATGTAAGTGGAAAAATTTTAGTTGAATAGTTGAACACAAGCTTTTCGTCTGTCTGTTAAATCGTCATGTTCAACAGTTGTGTAACTCCTGATACTGTATATGCATGATTTAAGAGCAGCTTATGGAGCTGGATTGGTTATAGACCAGACTGTATCTTTTGGCTGATTCATTGCCATAGCATGATGAAGATTGTCCTCCTTTTTTCACTTTGTGATGTTAGACATGCAGGCCAGCAGGCAGTTAACTTTAGATGAGTTTATACTAATAATAGCTGCTTATCAATTATTCACCAGGCTTCGCTCTGCCTTTGCAACCCTGAATGTTCCTCGCCATGGCAACGCTTGCTGAATGTTCTCCACTGGTCCGAGGTGCCAGGCTCATCGGTTGAGCAGTTTGTGTACCTCTGCTGTCATCGGTGACCTGACACACTTCTGAACTTCGATTTAAGTGACACACGCCTGTAGATTACCTTCACATATCTATAGCCTATCAGATGGTTAGAATTTGGAGGAAATGTTTCTGTACTGATCGGATCGCTGATGTGTTATTGAAAGTGTCGTATTAAAAGTGTGTAGATTTATTTATTTTTTAAAAATTTTTGTACATTTGTTACTACTGTATATTTATTAAACAGCACTGAGTGCATTGCAGCTGGACAGACTTTAGAGGGCGCTCTTGTATTTTATAAACATTTCATTATCATTACCAAAGTGTACTGATGTGGAATTAATGAAAACCTGGTGCATCCATTGTTGCAATGTCAAACTTTTACATACACAACTCCATGAAATAAAGCTATAAACAGCATTCCATTGTGAGATCAAGTCCTGACTATAATGAATAAACTTATTTCATGACTTATTTTTCCCTTTTGGGCCACTGTTTTTCTAGACGTCTCTGCTCCGTAAAGATCTCAGTGTAAAAATCTCATTTTTTCATTTCAGATCTGAAAAAAGTCTTAATACAGCATACAACCTATGCAGAAATACTGAAAAAAACAGTACACGTTCATTGTTGAGCGTTTATAGTGCAACAAATTTACTGCACGTGCGCAGTGTGTGTTTTCACAGTTAGGTGGGAGTGTGTGATTGTGTAAACATCTCAGGCTGGCGTTTAGGTTAATAAAGAACACTTTACCTGGGCATGGCAAGTGCTGAACATGCAGTTTGACAGGGCTGACCTATATTTCAGGTTTCACCACTGGCAAACAAATAAACATCAACACACACACACACACACACACACACACATTTGCAGAACGTTGTTTGAGATGCAATTGGGTTGCACCCAAACCCAAATATAAGTTCATGCTTATAATGAAAGTTCTCAGGTGTGAACATCCAGTCACTTTGGACATTTCATGGCATGTAGTACAATATGCCTGTTGTTTAGAAATCCAGAGAACCCTTGAAGACAGAAAGCACCTTGAAGTGTATACAGTACACTGTGTGTTTGTATTGTACTGGAAAAACCTCACTCATTTAGGCGTGGGCTGCTGTTGTCTCGTTTTATTTATTTTTTTTATAAGGGCAGCTGGAAAGTGTCGAATGATTTACGCAGGAGCCGTTCACAGAAATCCCTCTGTCTCTGCTTCAACAGACAGCATGCGGAAATCTACGACAAGGCCTGTTTTCTTGTGCAGAGTCGTTTGTGAATGATTCATATAATTCATTCAGATTTTTTATGACTCGTAACGGAATTAGGAGAATTGATCGAATTGAAAACGACCGCAATCGATTCATCATATTTTTGTGACTTGTAAGTGAATTGTGAGAATCCATTCACAGGCATAACAAACTGACCGTACAACAGCATCAGTCAGTATCAGAGTTAAAGTGTGTTTTCATTGAAACATACTTATACACTTGCTAATGATGTGTAATTTGCAAATGATTTGTTCCCGATAATGACTCACCAATTGGTTCTTTGTGAGAATCGATCAACAGACACTTGTTCATTCATTCATTCATCTTCTACCGCTTATCCGAACTACCTCGGGTCACGGGGAGCCTGTGCCTATCTCAGGCGTCATTGGGCATCAAGGCAGGATACACCCTGGACGGAATGCCAACCCATCGCAGGGCACACACACACACTCATTCACTCACACAGTCACACACTCACACACTAGGGACAATTTTCCAGAGATGGCAATCAACCTACCATGCATGTCTTTGGACCGGGGAGGAAACCGGAGTACCCGGAAACCCCTCTCTAGGAAAGGGGTTCATGCAAACTCCACACACAGGAATCGAACCCCGACCCAGGAGGTGTGAGGCGAACGTGCTAACCACTAAGCCACCGTGCCCCGACACTTGTTCAGACGTTATTCATTTAGAATACTTTGGTCAGTGAATTGTGAGAATCGATTCAAATGATTCGTTCATTTTGAAAATGAATCATCAAAATCTGAACAAACTGAAAATGAATTGGATCATAAAATACAGCAACTTTATTTTTTATTATATTGAGGGAAAACAAACAAACAAACAAAAAACAAAACAATTAATGCAAAAGATCATTTTTTGATCAGCGAATAACACAACTGGTGTTTTTAATTAAAGTGCACTGTGAGAACTGATTTATAGACAAATGACTGCAAATAGTTTGTTAATCAATAAGTTAATCCATTGACGGATCAAAGAGAAATGTATAAAAAAAAAATATGAACATCGATGAACAGAAAATAGCCTTGCAATTAAAATTGCACACTTGTACAAGAATTTCTAGGGATCAACAAATAACAAAGTGGACAGTATACACGTCAAACCAAAATAGAGGCTATTTATTTAATCATTTATTTTTAATTTGCTCTAAATGACTGTCATTTTGAATGTTATAAGGGTTGTACATGGAATAAGGGATTAATTTGCATCTTAAACTGTTTGACAATTGCTCCAGATTACTGAAGCATGAAAACAGAGAGCTTAGTTTGAGCAGGGAATGACTGTTTGAAGGAAATGGCTTGTTTGTGATAGCTGCATTAAGGAGGGGAGTTTTCGCAAATTGCACACGCTGGCTGACCACCACACTTCCTCTCTGTGAGTAGCATGTGCTCTCTCTCTCTCTCTCTCTCTCTCTCTCTCTCTTGTTCTCTCTCTCTCCACCTGCACATTTCCATGAGCTGCTGTTCTGTAACTGGCTGAACTGCTCTGACAAGTGAAGGGAGTGTTAAAATGTGCCAGCCTGGATCTCCTCACACACCCATAAACACACACACTTTCACACGCACACACTCTCATGAGCAACAACACAAAATAAAGACTCAACTCTCCAAGGGAAAGTTAAAGTACAAGAGAAAAGTAAGGGAGAGGAAGAGCTGTGCTGAGACAGCTGAAGTAAAGAAAAGCAGATGTCGGTGTTTCTGCTGAGGAAAGGCTGAAGGGCAGCGGGCACGGTGCCAGCTGGAGATGCTAGATCCGGAGCAGACGGACTCGTGCACATTGCACGACAGGATGATGCTGGAGCGGATGGCTAATTTACCCGAGGACTTCCGGGGCAAGCTGAAGAAGATGCGAGGCCCAAGGCCCAGCATACTGTCATGTAGGTGATGTTCAGACTCATTGGATTTCTGAGCTTATGAGAGACCTGAACACAGACCGATAAAATGCAGCTACTACTCTCAAGTAGGCGTGAAATGCCTTACTTCGTGGCCATGTTTATAATGGTTAACTCAAAAATGTTACATCTTGTCGCTAAAATAACGCATGCATTAAGTGCAGCAGAATAAGGTGCTAGATTTCTGCCATAGATTTCAGTTGAATCAGGTTTCTCAGCTGAGCAGCTTATTTGTAATCGAGTGACATGTTTTGACACGGCTGATCTACAAAGGTGTGGGCAAATGTTTATATTATCACCGTTCATTTAACCTCCTAGACTTCATTGTGTGGAAGTCTGGAAAAGAAAAAAAACACTGTCTAAATTCTAGTAAACAAAAGCAGGCCAGCGTTAAGAGCTTTAAGAATAGATGTGGAAATCTTCTGAGATGATTTTTAACTTTGTCTTGAATATCGTCTTGCCAGGTGGCTATCTATGACTTTATTATCCTTCTATCATGGTGGTAAAAACAGTGCTTAAATATGGGGAAAACCTTTCTGTGTGATTTCCTCACACACTGAATTTGATAAGGTTTTTTTTCCCTCCCTTTGATCAGTGTTTGTCAGTTCTTTTCAGGCGAAAGTGACAAATCCTCGGCCAAACAGATGCTAGAAGTCAGCCGCTGATGTAGATGATTTGTATATTCATTTGTATATTATTTGAATTTGTGATGGGCGTTTGCATATCAAAACGTGTTACTTCATAATGCATGATTTTCTGAAGAAACGCAGAACACAATAGTGTTTTATCCTGAATTAAAAAAAAAATAAAATAAAAGTATATCTTACTGAAAGAAGACTGGTAACAGCACTATGAATAAACTATCTCTGTATTGACAAAATAGTGTCATGTTATTAATGACGAATTGAAGCAGTTGGGAGTTAACAGTCAAGTCAAGTCAAGTCAAGAAGCTTTTATTGTCATTTCAACCATATATAGCTGTTGCAGTACACAGTGAAATGAGACGTTTCTCCAGGATCATGGTGCTACATGAAACAAAGACAGAGCTAAGGACTTAGTAATTAGTCCTAGATACATAAAGTGCAACTGTGCAACCTGGTGCAAACAGTGCAGGACAAGACAAAAAGTGCAAACAAAAAATACAAGCCATTACACAAAAGACAATACACAAAAGACAACAAACAAAAACAGCACTGGCCAGTGTAAATACTGTATGTTCAATCAATATTGCGTGTTCAGAAATACCAGAATGAACACAGTCTTATAGCAGCAGTTGCATGAGGTATTATAAAGTATTGTGCAAAACAGCAATCAACTGAAATGTGATACGGCATGTGCAAAGAGCAAAAACAGTGTGCAAAACAGCATGTAAACAGTTTGATGGCTGTATATTGTTAGAGTGTGTATTTGGTGTAGGTCTGTGTAGTCCATACAGATGATGTGTGTGTGTGTTGTGCTAAGTACAGTTCAGTTCAGTTATTAAGGAGTCTGATAGCTTGTGGGAAGAAACTGTTACACAGTCTGGTCGTGAGGGCCCGAATGCTTTGGTACCTTTTTCCAGATGGCAGGAGGGTGAAGAGTGTGTATGAGGGGTGTGTGGTGTCTTCCACAATGCTGTTAGCTTTGCAGATGCAGCGTGTGGTGTAAATGTCCATGATAGAGGGAAGAGAGACTATAATGATCTTCTCAGCTGTCCTCACGATCCGCTACAGGGTCTTGAGATCGAGGTGGTGCAGTTTCCAAACCAGACAGTAATGCAACTGCTCAGAATGCTATCAATGGTACCTCTGTAAAATGTAGTCAACAACCAAATCTTTAGTTTCATCAACATTCAGAGACAGGTTGTTGGCTCTACACCAGGCAGTTAGCTGTTGCGCCTCCTCTCAGTATGCTGACTTGTCGTTCTTGTTGATAAGACCCACCATGGTCGTGTCATCGGTGAACTTGATGATATGGTTTGATCTGTGCATTGCTGCACAGTCGTGAATCAGCAAGGTGAATAGCAGTGGGCTGAACACGCAGCCCTGAGGGGCTCCAGTGCTTAGTGTGGTGTTGTTGGAGATGGTCCCTGATTGGTTGTTGGGAATAAAGATGATTAATGGACTTGGGACTTGAACTGTTGCAATCAGTTTCTGGTTGTTGGAAAAAAAAAAGGTGATCATTGATGGGTTATTGGAAAGTGGTAGGTCATCAATGATTGGATGGTGGGAAACAGTGGTGATTGGTGATTGGTGATTGGTTTGTTGAGAAATACTGGTGAACAATATTTGGTTGTTGTAAAACCCTGGTGATCAGTGACTGGTTGTTGGGAAACGCTGGTGATCAATGATTGAATTTTGGGAAACATAGGTGATCAGTGATTGATTATTACGAAATGCTGGTGATCAGTATTTAGTTGTTGGGAAACACTGGTGATTCGTGATTGGTGGTTGGGACACAATGGTGATCAGTGAGTGGATTTCAGGAAATACTGGTGATTTGTGATTGGTTGTTGAAATAGTGATCCATTACTGGGCATTGGAACATGTGATTGTGAGACATGTTGCATTTCAGGACATTTTTATAGTTTTTCAGGGAAGAATTTAGGGAGGCCACACACATGGATCCGGTCTTTCACCTCCACTCTGCCTTTGTAAGGAGAATACTCAGAAGCAGGAAATCCCCTTTTGACGCAGAAAAACAACTTAAAATACTAGACAGCACATGAAAAATGAAAGTTGACAGTTGTATGTAAACTAGTACTATTATTTAATAGCTTGCAATGTTGAATATTTAATCTACAGCATTATTTCAGTTTTAATAGTCATTTAGTATACAGATCTAGTTCTATAAAGACTTTAATTTGTACTAATTTGCACTAGTGACTTTGTAAGGAGAAGTTGGAGTGTTCTTGTGGTACTTTTGTTTAGTTTTGTTAAATGAAAGGTTGACCAAGTTCTTGGAACAAGGCGTATTTAGGGAAGGAGCAAATGCTTGACTGTGTGACAGTTGGCAGAAGAAAACAAACAATGCATGCAATTTGGAAGGAATTAAGAGGCTGAAGTGAAAGTAAAAGAAGAGATAGAAGTCTAAAGAGAGAGAAAGAGGGGGCAGGGAGTTTGGGAGGGTGGAACGTGGAAGGAATAGGGAGGAGACAGGGTGCTTGAAGGGAGTTGACTTAGTTCTGATAAACTACAGGGATGTTTGCATCCATCCCACATGCTTCACATTCTTGTCCTTTTCATAAACTCTTAACGTGACAGTTTAGAACCACCTACACTCTCTTTCTCTCGCTGTGTGTTGACGCATCGCACGGCCCTCAATACCCGAACAGAAGCTTGTTTCTATTGTGTGCCTACAATAGGAAATTGTTCTTTAGGGTGTTCTCGGATCTGCATTTTTATTTGGTTCATTTGATTCAACCCATGTGGTGTGTTTTTCCTCTCAGTGCAGCTCTTTATGTGGAATCGAACATTAACGCCCATCTGTGGTCCAAAGCATCATTCAGCCTGTCTGATCAAGGTGCTCTCAGTGCAGATGTAGCACAGTTCAATTGCTGCGAGAACGATATTTGACTCTGAATTGAACATTTTAGAATGAACAGACTTATACAAGGGTTCCTATGCACTATGCATTATACATATTAAATTAATAATTTGAGAGAAAAATATAATCTCTATTACTTTGTTGATTTATTTTACTAAAGTATGTTATGAATATCACTATTATTATGAAGACAGATTTACTGTACACATTTACATTTATGTTTATGGCATTTGGTAGACGCCCTTATGTAGAGTGACATTCAGAAGGTTTTGGTGATTTCTGTGTGCTTCTGTTTTAAAATCTTTCTTCAAGTCACATTCAAAAATGACACTTTAAAGTACATGTACATGTTAATGTAGTCTGTATTCTCACTTAGCTGATACACTGCACTAGCATATGAGTTCAGTAATTAAATAAATATTATTTTATGTCCACCTACCTCTGCTAGGCCCTCAAGTGACTTTGATTCATTGGATCAATGAATCAACTGATTTATGATTCAATGAGCATGGAAATATATTGAAACACGAATAAGCATGGATCTACAAGCATAAGGATAAAGATAAAGAAGAATCCAAATCGTCAACTATTTGGCTTTGAGTCACAGAAGATTTCATTTGGTTCTTTCCCACAAAATGTTTGGAAACCCTTGAACTAATAGGAGTGAAAGTACTGAAAGTCATTTAGAAGATTTAGTTTCTATATTGGTATTATTGCATTCCTCCAAAAGGTTGCAATGTGTCTCTCAGATTTAAACCCTAAACAAAATGTGGTTTTGGCTCACAGCACTCAAGTAAATTTCATTTCAAAATGTTGTAATTCACTTATGACCATTTGAATGATTATATCAGCTGATATTAATGTATTACAAACTAATCAGTAGTCATCAGATACCAGAACATCCGAACTGTATGGATGTAATGATATTTTAAACAACATAATGCTGTCATAATGCTGCAATATCAGTATAGTCACTAGTCATTATAAACTAGCCAATGTAGTCGTACACTTAAAAGGTTCCATATTTTTGTTCATTTCAGTATATTTTACTATTTGTATGAAACCGAACAAAACCACTGTTCCAAATTTATCCCCATTTTCGTTGACAAAATTTCCTAAATAACGTGTAAATACACAACTAGTCAAATCAGTCACTCTAATTCATTTCAGTTAAATAGTCTCAAACAGTAACAGATTACAAATGAGATTCTAATAAAAAGTGATTCATTTTATTCAGTTCACAACTACAATAAAAGACCAGCTGGACTAATCAACATACATCAGTGCATTATGTAATGTAGGTAAAGTAGCTGACTAAAGGAGAAGCTAATAAGATTACTAAAGTGGTGTCCTGGACCAGCAGGGTGTGTGTACACAGATGGATTGGACACGAATAATAACCTACAAACCCACTGATTCACTAATCTGATTGCTCCTTGTTTTTAGTTGCACTATACAGAACAATTAAATGTTATTCATTGCATTAGGAATTAATATTAGCAACTTTCTCTTAAGCGAAAGTTTCAGTTAAGTTAAAGTGGCTCTTTTTATCTAAATAAATCTGGCAGTAACAGTTGACGTACAGCTTCTTCACAAATCTTTTGCAGTGGAAATGTATTATATCTACAGTACCTTAGATTAGACAGTAGTCATTATAAACTAGCCAAACTAGCCAAACTAGTGCTAAGGAACATGGGAAAATGTTAGCTAACGCTAACTGACAAAAGATGATTTTCTTAATCTTTTAAATGTTTGCTTGTACATCATAGATAAACTTAAAATATATCTAAATACTCATTGTTAGCAAACTCCTTTTAGTGTACATACTGTACCTGTAGCAGCAGACAGACTTCCATAAAGGAAGTTATGCTGTCTTATTCTTACGGTCACGCTTCATATGTTCTCTTATGACCGTACAAATATATCATTAGTAAGAAATGTAGAGAGTACAAATTACAGGTATTTTTTTTTAATGTAGTAAGTAAATGTTGGAAGTATTAGGTGAAAGAAAAATTCAAATACAGGAATAAAGGAATAAAGAAGCGAACAATCGAACTGTCAAAATTTATTTAAATACTAATTTACGTTTTTGAGATTTTACCTTTTTTAATTCATTCATGCACTTAAATAAAAATTTTCCTACTGAATCACAACTCAATATTTGATTCAGTAGGAAAATTTGTATTTAAGCGCTTTCATAAAATTTTATACTAAGATTTCCTCCAAGGTTAGTTTTCTAGCTCCATTAAAGAAGCAAACATTAGACAGCAAAATTGTCATTTTCATTGGCATTATTGACATTTTTTGCTGTTTTTATTTTAGTTAACAATCGACAGTCAAAATTGTTTTAAATACTAATTTAAGTTTTTGAGATTTTAGTTTTTTTAATTCATTCCTGCACTTATTTTTATCATCTGCAATTTATAAAATGTAACTACAATCTGATTGCTGTGTTTTTTTCTATATTATTTTGTCGTTTTTTTAATCTATCTTTCCTGTATCAGTATAGCTATTTATTCAGTATAATCCAGATTTAATGAATTCTATAAGCACCCAGGAAGCCAGCAATAAAATCATGTAATAAGTCAGTATGTAAACTGGGGAACCTCTGCTCATATTCACCTTGTAACTGAAGCAGTTATACCTGTATGATACACTATATCTATATCTATATCTACGTTTTAAATCGGATTATATAGCAGATTGTCCACGATTGGTGAATAAATGAAAACGCTTTTCTTGTAATGAGAATTTTTGTTTTCTAAGATATTTTGCCTGACTGACAGCACAGGTATGCTACTGTCTGTGCCAAGCCAGCATGTGGTAAATGTTTGGGATTCTTGAGGACGGACATACAGCTGATCTCTCATTGAGGCACCAGAGATTGCTGACTGCACCAAATACATCAGCAGGAACATATTAATAGAGTCAGTGTTACATTTATCACTACGCTGATAAAATCACTTCTGTTAGCTGGACTATTGTAGTCAGTACAAACTACAATATATTTTATTCGACATAAAAACAATCCTCCCAATCCTCTATATAATTATTCATTTGATTTGTATTGTATGTCTGATTCTAGGGGTTTAATTTGTTAGATTTTGAAATGTCTGTGAAATCCCATTTTTTAAACACGTTAACATTCCTTGATTATTTATTTATTTATTTATTTAAATTTTTTTTAGCAAATGTGCCACTCATCCACAGTGATCATGTCTAGATGACTTTGACTTTGACTAGTCAGGTTTTGCAGGTAGCAAAGCCCACATGGCAATTAAGTATAATGACCTCAAGTTTATCATAGCTAGCTTTATAAAAATGTGTTTAGTTCAGTGGGTTGTCTTGCTGCTTCACAGCTCCAGGGTCCAATATTCAATCCTAAGCTCTTTGTGTGGAATTTCACCTCTTCTCATATCTGCATAGGCTTCCTGTAGGTTCTCATGGTTCCTTACATCACCAAAACATAACAGTAGGTGACCTTGCCAAGGTATAAATGAGTGAAAGAATGTGTGTGTGCATGGTGTCTTGCAGAGGATGTTCCACATGCGGTGTAAGGGATTGGATCTAGGTTCCCCACATCACTGTCCTGTATAAAACGGTTACTGAAGACCAATAAATGTTGGAATCTCGTGCACCCGTAGCTCTAGTCTTATAGATTGCCATTACAGTCATTTTAGGTAGTTCAAATTCCAGGACTGTCAATGATTGTCATTCTGTATGTTATACAGACAGGTGACAAAGTAAAGGAAAAGAAAACCATCATATAGTGTGTTAGTAAAGTAAAGTGTGTTGGGGCAGCCAGGTCACACCAAAACCTCTCACCGGAATTCATCTTAGTTAAGATCTGATAACTGTGAAGTTCAACCATTCAGTGAATCCTCATGGTCTGTAGATGTGGGCGGAGTCATCCTGGAAGAGATTGCTTCCCTCAAAGGACATCGGAAGAACTTTGTATTGATTTGCAATGACTCTTCCCTCAAAGGTGCGCCAAATCATGCAGACAAAACTAAGGGCATCCACAGTCATCAGTTTTTCCTCATATATTTCAGCCTGCTGTATCCAATGATGTGTCATCACTATGTTTGCTTGTTTGGTTGTAAACAAAAGACAGACTATTTTTTTTTAAAAGAAAACCCACTGATTGTGCTGGAAATCTGAGCACAGTTAATTAGCTCCTTTCCCTTTGGGGTTTGGATGAACAGTTTTCACGAGCAGCCTGAATGATAGACGTCCTGGGCCGGACGGGTCTGATAGTAAGAGTCCTTCTCTGAGATGTGAACAGAGGTTATAATTAGCAACGCTGGCTAAGAGGATTTCTCCTCCCTGCATTCTCGGTCTCCAAGCAGTGTCTGATCCAGCAAGGGCATTTAAAACCAACCTGCCTCTGAGAGAGAGACAAAGAGAAGGAGAACGAGGGAGGGAAAGGAGAAAGGGGAGAGCTGGAGCAGTGTGTAGTCTCACCAGAAGCAGCACTGTTTTATCACATCACTTTAAGGCAGCGAGAGCAGCACACACCACCTGCCTGCTCACGACCTGGCCGCAGCAGGCAGGGGGGCAAATACATACACATCATACACAAACAACGGGCATGAAAAGAGTGCCTGCACTCCACGGGACAGCCAGACAAGGCATGGCTAGCCAACAGGACACAGGGTTCTTCGAAATCAGCATCAAGTCCCTGCTAAAGTCCTGGAGCAGCAGTGAGTAACTTAAACCACTATGGGATGTGCTGCTGCTGTTGTTGTTCTTATTCTTGTTGGATTCAACTAAGATTCAAGAGGCTTTAATATTTTATCCCTCATTCCATTTAGCAGCTAATATGGTTAAGGATGGTTTGATTTATGGCTGTGTCTATGGCTGGAGTTTACTCTCTTGACTATGAGATAAAGATGCTTAGTTCTTGTTTTTATAAGCACTTTCCAACTGCATTTACATTTACGACATTTAGCAGAAGCTCTTATCCATCCTGACTCTCAGAAGTGCCTTATTCTGTACTTGTTTGTCTTGCTTGTTCCGGTAATATATATGGAACAACAACAACAACAACTAATCGATCGTGCAGTGCATTGTGTATTTCTTTTTTCGTCGAATGTAATCTGACTATTACATGCACTCTTGCATACATTTTATATGTTTAATCACCTGCATTTATTCACAGCTTCTTATCTTAATGTAGTCTTTCTTTTGATTTCTGCTTGGCAAGAAATGGTTGACCATAAACATTGAAATGTGGAGTTTGGGCCTTCAAATTATATTGAAAAAAGTCTTACAATGGATGAAAATGTAAATATTATGACTGTACGTAATAAATGAATGAAGGGACAATTAATATTCTTATTAATCTTATTATTGCATTGGGAAACTGAATCAATTTGAAATTGAATCAAACTGCAAAATGCCCAAAAATTCCCACTTCTAGGAGACAGAACAGCATCTAATAACCGCGAAGGTGATATCTGGAACAATTGTGTGAGACGTACTATAAATATACTAAAATATAGTCTTTTTTACATTACATTGTTGTAATGATTGAGGTGCTTATAAAAGGACCATCAGTCTGGATTCAAGGAAAATACAGTAAGTGACAGCCAGGGAATGCTACAGATTCTCAGTCTTTATCTGTCCAAAATAAATAAATTGCTTCTCTAACTTGATGTCCATGTTTACATTTGTAATCTAGAAGATTTTAGGATAACGCTTTTTTAGAACATAGAACAATTTTCTCCATGTCAATGCACTCACCGGACAGTTTACACTTCTAAAATGTCTGATCTCAGCACTTACAGTGAAATAACAAATAAAGTCATTTTAAGTCGTTAGGTCAAGCTTGGCTCTAGTTTCGTCTTCACGTTAAGGTTGACTTGGACGTGTGGTAGCCTAGTAGTTAAGGTGTTGGGCTACCAATCGGAAGGCTGTAAGTTCAAACCCCAGGTCCACCAAGCTTCCACTGTTGGGCCCCTGAACAAGTCCCTTAACACTCAGTTGTATTTAAAAATAAATGAGATAAAGTTATTCTGGATAAGGTCGTCTTCCAAATGCTGGAAATGTAACGTGATAGTGGTTCTGTATCAGGATGCTACACAATACCACTATCTTGACCTGCAAATTTTTAATGCTCAAGATATTCATAAGGGGGGGCACGGTGGCTTAGTGGTTAGCACGTTCGCCTCACACCTCCAGGGTTGGGGGTTCGATTCCCGCCTCCGCCTTGTGTGTGTGGAGTTTGCATGTTCTCCCCGTGCCTCGGGGGTTTCCTCCGGGTACTCCGGTTTCCTCCCCGATCCAAAGACATGCATGGTAGGTTGATTGGCATCTCTGGAAAATTGTCCGTAGTGTGTGAGTGCGTGAGTGAATGAGAGTGTGTGTGTGCCCTGTGATGGGTTGGCACTCCGTCCAGGGTGTATCCTGCCTTGATGCCCGATGACGCCTGAGATAGGCAAAGGGCTCCCCGTAGAAAATGAGAGAGAGAGATATTCATATTTGTTTCAGTACTTTGATTTAAACCCCTGGAAACACTGGAAAACTCTGAAAATACCTCTGAGATAGAAATTCTGTGAGCATGGTAGAAGTTTATAATTGAACAAGAGGTGTATAGAGAACTTTTTTATTAACATCACTTGTGTAGATTTTAGTTTTATTTTTAAACAAATTTAGTTGGTTGTGTTTCATGAATTTCTGAAAAAAATTCTAGTAGCCAAATTTGAGTCAAAAGTAAGTGTACCGAGGCAGTCACTACAGATGAATGAATGAAGGCTGTAAGTCCCAAAAGTGTGTTATCTGACAGCTTATATCAGTATTTCTTTTTGTTGCCATGATCTCGGTCCTGATGTAGATTTGTAGTCTCAATCTAACGCTTAAAGGACATCTGTAAATCTGTAAAGTCTACGTATTCAGTTACATCCCTAGTGGAAAAACTGGTGGCTAGAGGATGCTAGAAAGCTTGATGTGATTAAACTTAACTAATGCTATTAACTAATTTTATTCATTCATTCATTCATTCATCTTCTACCGCTTATCCGAACTACCTCGGGTCACGGGGAGCCTGTGCCTATCTCAGGCGTTATCGGGCATCAAGGCAGGATACACCCTGGATGGAGTGCCAACCCATCACAGGGCACACACACACACACACACACACACACACACACTCATTCACTCATTCACACACTAGGGACAATTTTCCAGAGATGCCAATCAACCTACCATGCATGTCTTTGGACTGGGGGAGGAAACCGGAGTACCCGGAGGAAACCCCCGAGGCACGGGGAGAACATGCAAACTGCACACACACAAGGTGGAGGCGGGAATCGAACCCCGACCCTGGAGGTGTGAGGCGAACGTGCTAACCACTAAGCCACTAAGCCACCGTGCCCCCTAACTAATTTTATGTTTTATAAAATATCAGAAAGTACAGAAAAGGCTGTGAATAGACATATTCCTCCTGCTTACTAGGAGTTTATTTCTTCTTCAATCAGCATTAGAGGATGTTCAGTTAGTCGTGGAAAGCAGGAGTCGTGATCATGTTAAACTTGCCGAGCTTTCCCCCCCCCATGATGCTATCTGGATATGACCTATAAAACTTTCACAGAAAAAGTTCCTTACTGTTCCTGTGTTGTTTCTATTTTCCCCAGACTCAGTGGAAAATCCAAAAGTCTTTAAGATGTTGCTGTGTTTTTCCACCTGCAATAAATAGAAGAAGACATTCTGTTTATTGTATATTTTCCAGTTCCCACCCTCACAGCTTTGCCTGTATTATGTTACAGTAGTACAGGAGCGGTGGTTGCTCCATGGTTAAGACATTTGACTACTGATCAGAGGGGTTAGGGTTGTGAGCTTATAAGTAGATGATAGCGTCACAGATAACATTTACTTCCTGATGCTAGAACGAGCTGTAATCGATCTCTAACTTCAGTGCTTTTGTGTTCTTACTGTGCTGAGAGTGTCATGTATTCGTATGACAGTAAGTCATCAGGGTGTTTTCAGCGACAGCTCATCTCTTCAACGTCACCCGATTCAGTTACCAGGCTTTTGGATTCTCAGGGACGTTGGGAAAAAAGAGACGCTTGTGTTCATGATCCGGTTGTCAGTCTTGTTTTGTGAAGGACATCTGGCTTTCACTAGCAGATGGTGATTGTTCAGGTTTTATTCCATAGAGGTCTCATCAGTCATTCATCACATCATACACACACATACACACACAAACACACACACAAGTTTCCTTATCCCTTACATTTTATATGAATCTTACACCCCAAAATGTGGACATTTACTTATAACGTAATATACATAATGTACAGTAATTTCCTTTTAGGTTATCTGTATTCACATGAGCTTCATATTAACCACCACTGTGGAGTGAGACATGACAAAGACATTCAATACTGAACACGGACACCAATTTTTTTTTTTTGACCTCGAGGAAAAAGGACATTTTTTTTATATCTTGGTAGGAACCAAACATCCCCACAAGGACAGAAATATCTAACAGTTTAAACATTGTGGGAGTGATTTATTTATTTATTTACATTTTTCCTTGTTTTCTGACAGCAGTTTAAATTCACTTAACAACGTACTTGTTAGGGGGGACGGTGGCTTAGTGGTTAGCACGTTCGCCTCACACCTCCAGGGTTAGGGTTCGATTCCCGCCTCCGCCTTGTGTGTGTGGAGTTTGCATGTTCTCCCTGTGCCTCGGGGGTTTCCTCCGGGTACTCCAGTTTCCTCCCCCGGTCCAAAGACATGCACGGTAGGTTGATTGGCATCTCTGGAAAATTGTCCCTAGTGTGTGATTGCGTGAGTGAATGAGAGTGTGTGTGCCCTGCGATGGGTTGGCACTCCGTCCAGGGTGTATCCTGCCTTGATGCCCAATGACGCCTGAGATAGGCACAGGCTCCCCGTGACCCGAGGTAGTTCGGATAAGCGGTAGAAGATGAATGAATGAATGAATGAACTTACTTGTTAATACTTGGCCAATTTTTTTAATTTCACTTGAGTCCATTTTTGGGTGAATTCTTCTACATTTACTTGAGTTAGATTTTACTTTCACTGAAATAAATCACCGATTTGTCCACCATTCGATTGAATATATTTACTGCTGTCCTCCGTTGATGTTTTGGATGATGATGATGATGATGATGATGATGATGATGATGATGACATGTGTATGCACCTCAAAGCCACTTGAATTCTGATTTTTCTTTCAAATCACATGACCAACTTCTCAGATATTTAAGGCATAAAAACGGATTTATGTCACTTCAGATTAAAATGAACAAAGTCTGCTTCTTATGTAGTGGATAGAATACGCCTCAGCTATGTACAGTGATATCATGTGAACCACATAACTGTGCAGTATAACCCACTCATGACCCACACCATGCTGTGAGAACATCAGTAGTACTGAGCCTGAAATATCAAACGTGTGGGCTGTGAGTTTGCTTTAAATGTGTAGAGCTGATAAACATCTGAGAATGGAGGGGGATTTTGCGTCCCCATGTATTCATAATTACACAGAGCTTTCCAAAAATGCCGTTTATACAGTAGAGTTCAGCATTAAATAACTTCCTATACTATTTACAGTAAACGGTTTGCTTGAAGGAGATTTTTTTTCTCATGCTGAAAGTGATGAATTGATACAGATACAGTATGAGATCATGCCTGGGTGTTTCCTGACATGTTTTTATATCTTGTTGGGAACAAAATCTCCACAGAAAGGATGACTATCTGACAGTTTTAAGCTTGTGTGAACAAGAACTGCAGCCAAAATGTTTCCCGGTTATTGATTTTAAGGTTACGGTCAGGTTTAGGTACATCATTAATTAGCTGAATCATTTGAATTTTATTTTTATATTTTCCCTTTTCTAAAACATTCTGGGGGGCACGGTGGCTTAGTGGTTAGCACGTTCGCCTCACACCTCCAGGGTTGGGGGTTCGATTCCCGCCTCTGCCTTGTGTGTGTGGAGTTTGCATGTTCTCCCTGTGCCATGGGGGTTTCCTCCGGGCACTCCGGTTTCCTCCCCCGGTCCAAAGACATGCATGGTAGGTTGATTGGCATCTCTGGAAAATTGTCCGTAGTGTGTGAGTGCGTGAGTGAATGAGAGTGTGTGTGTGTGTGCCCTGCGATGGGTTGGCACTCCGTCCAGGGTTTATCCTGCCTTGATGCCCGATGACGCCTGAGATAGGCACAGGGCTCCCCGTGACCCGAGGTAGTTCGGATAAGCGGTAGAAAATGAGTGAGTGAGAGAGAGTCAGTGAGAGAGAGTGAGAGTAAAACATTCTGTTGTAGTTATATATTCGGCCTTGATTTTTGACCGTCCTCTGATTTGAACTCTTACTTTTACTTAAATGTTGAACAACTAACACACGACTGTGCTTGTATGTGTGTGTGTGTAAGTTTATATTTATTAATGCTCTCGTCCTAACATGTTTTCACATATTCACAGGGATTTGAAATCAAAGATGAATAATAAAGAGAGCTTTTCATTTTAAAGAACCCTTTTTTTTTGCTTTTTGACTTTACAAATCAGGTCATCAGGTTAACAGTGCTGTCCATATCATCGCAACGAGCAGATAAGCTGATAGATGAAGAAGGAAGTGTCAGCTAGCTAGACTTTTAGAAAAGAACTAGCATAATAAAACAGAACTTACGGTTCATTTACTAGACTTAACAATCCCACCGACTGCAGGCACAGTGCGAATCCCACTGACAGACGTGTTTAACTTTGACGTGCCATTTACAGCCAGTTGGTTAAGGGCCTTGCTCAGGGGCCCAGCATTGGTATTTTGGTGGACCTGGGGTTTGAACTTACAGAACTTTCTGATTTGTAATCCAGCACCTTTGCCACTATGCTACCAAATCCTTCTCAGTCATGTTCATTCCTGATTTAGTGGTTATGAGGTTCTGCTTCTTTGAGAGATCTATCTAGCTATCTAGCGTTAATCTATTGTCCCATTTAAAAAAAAAAAAAAAAACACAAATTGACACACAGGCTTCACTGGGTGTATTTAGTTTGTACCCCAGCACTGTTATGATATCCTCTTTTGCCAAGTGATGATGTCATGTGCTCTGTCTGAGTCAGGCTCTTATGCAAATTTGCCTACTTAAACTGGATTAGTCTTTCTCACACACACACACACACACACACACACACACACACACACACACACACACACACACACACAAACACGCACACACACACACGCACACACACGCACACACACATTTACTTCAGTTATCAGTCATACAATTGTTAATTCTCTGTAATTGTTATAATTACTGTGTGTATCTAAATGTTCATAACTTCCTGAAGAGGTGGAAATACTGGAACTTTCTTCCATCTAAGTTCAGACTTTTGTCAGTTTACAGCCACAATCCTGTTTATTAAGGTGTTGTCATCATCATCTCTGTCATTATGTAGTTCAAATCACACGTTTATAACATTAATGCATTATAGCAACAGCTCAATGTAATCTAAACCTAATAATGAGGGTAATTAAGAAAATGCGTCGCTATTTAACAGCGTCGATATGATTATCGATATGCGGTAGGAGATGTTTATTTAACATTTATGTAAGAAGCATCTGGTGTGAGAACTTTGTAACAGTCACCACCATGAACTTTTCCACCATGGGCAAGTTTTCAGGACAGATGAGTTGCATCGCAAGCATTTAACTTCATCGCAAGCATTAACTTCAAAAGAGAGGCTGTAGAGGTAATGACTGTTTAAAGCTGTGATAACGTAAGTGATAACCCAAAGTATGATGTCATACTGATGTTCCAACAGCATTAGTACAAAAAGTTAAAAAAAGTTTTTTAATATAAATAAATGTTTCATTGTATCAGAGCAAAATCATGCTTCAGTGTTGATCTATGAAGTGTTATTCTCTGTCAAGGTTTTTTTGCTTTAATAAAATACCACAGTCGTCTCCACCTTGTGTGTGTGGAGTTTGCATGTTCTCCCCGTGCCTCGGGGGTTTCCTCCGGGTACTCCGGTTTCCTCCCCCGGTCCAAAGACATGCATGGTAGGTTGATTGGCATCTCTGGAAAATTGTCCCTAGTGTGTGAGTGCGTGAGTGAATGAGAGTGTTGTGTGTGCCCTGTGATGGGTTGGCACTCCATGCAGGGTGTATCCTGCCTTGATGCCCGATGACGCCGAGGTAGTTCGGATAAACCAGGGGTCGGCAACTCGCGGCTTCGGAGCCGCAAGGGGCTCTTTCATCCCTCTGCTGCGGCTCCCTGTAGATTTGGAAAATAAATATTTAATTTAAATTTATTTTATTTTAGTTAGTTAGTTTAAAAAAAAAATGAAATTCTAAGATTATGCTCTTGTACCATTAAAATAATACAAAAATACAAAAAAATACAAAAAAAAGTCAATAACATCACTGTAATACACTGTACTGTCACCAGATTCAGCTCACACAGCACTGATGTCCTGATAGTTATACTACAACACTTATTTGGGAGAAATGTCTTTTTGTATAATTTTTATGATTTTTCATAATAAAAAAAAATCAATAACTTCACAGTACAGTGTACAGTGTATTACAGTGAAGTTATTGAATGTTTTTTAGTATTCGCTTTTCGGGTTTTTGCACTTTGCAGACGGTCCCTTGGAATCTGTTTCTCAGCCGTTGCATATAGAGACTTGTGTATTTTGTCCAACGCGGAGGAAAGATGATTTTGAGGAAAAATTGGCCTGTAGCTGCGTCTCTACATTACTATGATAGAAAAGAGGTGTTATTTGTGTAGTAACAGCGTTTAGCTCAGGAGTTATTGACTCGGGAAATCTGTGAATATGCGGCCAACTTTACTTAAGTGTTAAAATTTTGATGTCATGAATACGAAGAGGACTCAATTAGACATTGAACATTTTATTTGAAAGTAAACTTCAACCTTCAATCTTTTTTGTTCAGGTTCAAACTGTTCAAAATATTTTTGTTTGCTTGCAGAAATAAAATTTTGTTTACTCTGTAGCAGTTCATTGATTTCATAAATGCAACACACTACAGTTTTTTCTATACTTTCCATAAAGGTAAAAAAACGATATATACAGTGTTATCTTCATTTTAGATGATGGGTTTTGTGGCTCCCTGTGTTTTTTTTCTGTGGAAAACGGGTCCAAATGGCTCTTTGAGTGTTTAATGTTGTCGACCCCTGGGATAAGCGGTAGAAAATGAATGAATGAATGAAATACCACAGTGTATTTTATTCCATACAAATCAAGCAATGCAAGTCTTTATAAATAATATGAAATGGATATGGAAACAAAATGTATTTTGTGTGGGAAACGTGAGATTAGGTTTGTCCTGGGGTTTTAACTATAAAATGTACTTCTTCCTAATAGAAAAGTAGGCTTGTTTTTTTCTTAATAATTTTTTTTCACAGCATTTTATTATTTTTTTTTTTTTGTAAACATGTAGTTTCTTCATTTTATGAAAAAAGTGCAAAAAAAGTTTGACTGTTGCCTGAAAGAGCTGATCTATGTGTATGTGTGTGTGTGTGTGTGTGTGTGTGTGTGTGTTGTTGGGAGGTGTTTACACTGGTGGTGTGGGTGGGTTGATCTCTCAGTATAGTGTGTACTCAGGGATAAATATAGCCAAGCAGTCCTCCACACATGCCTGGGCCCCGAGCTTAAAATTCCAACCTGACCTTCAGTCTCATGAGCCACAAACTGATCACACTTCTGCACAGAGACGTCTGGCTTACAAGCGCACTTCAAAACACGCTGCCGTGGACCCCGGATCGCCCGGACAGGGATGGAGTCTGTGTGTGGGAACGCAACGAGCTGGAGATGCAGTAGGAACGGCCGATAAGGATCTGTGATGTGAAAATTAGCAAGAATGGATACAGTACACCGGTGTCACACTATGGACGGAACAGCCATGTGCTGGAGCAAAGCCAGCATGGTCAGCTTCATCAAGGGCCTGGGTATGTGCAGAGAGAGAGAGAGAGAGAGAGAGAGAGAGAGAGAGAGAGATGTGGTAGCTCATATACTGCATATATTGTATATACATACTTGTTTTTTATTTCAAACGGGATGTGGGTGAGACAGATAAAGAGAGTCTGTTTTAGAGGTGTGTGCATTCGGTGTTCAGCTCAAACCTCTCTGTGTGCTCTGACTGGGTGAGTGTTTTGGCTTCTTTCCCTCCTTTAACACCTCTGCTGTACAGTAGCACCTGTGTGTGAGAAGGAAAAAAAGACATGTAAGATTATTGATCTTAGTGACTTACTAGTGACTTAACTAGTGACATATTTCATAAAAAGTCTATTAAAATATCTTAGTAAAATATTGTAACTGATCTTAAATTCTCTTAATAACTAGCTTAAGAAAGAAAACGCTATAGATTTCTTTGAATTTTCTATAGTATTTTACATCAACTGCAATTTTACCAGCGTACGTCTGAAGGCTCAAACCTGATTGGACAAAAGGTATTTTATTAATTTTCTGTACCAGCAGCTTTTTTCTTTCATTCTGACTGCAATGTAAAACACAGGTTTTCATTAATGTGCTCATTTGAACATGTTATGATTAGTACGTGTATAGAAAAAAAAATTAATTTCCTGTTTCTTTTCTGTGAGAAGACGTTTATTTTGAACTAATAAACAGTCAGATGTAACAGCGTAACCTCAACCTTTCTGAAACAGAAACATTTTCAGGATGCACTGTTTTGCGGTTTCAAAAAAGCTGAGAAAGAAAAAAAAAGAGCCTGATGAAGGAACGACTTGTTTTTATCTGGTAGCATAACTGATTACTTGTTTCACAGAATTTCTGCAACATTAAATGGAACCATCATCAGATAAAACCCATGACGTACCATTCTTTCATTAGATATTCTCATAATCGTTGATTCAATTCCTTTAACAGCATGTGATGTTTTATTCCTTAGTTATATTTACTTTGTATTGTGCAGCATATATTTCTCACACAGATTCGAGTGAAATGAACATGAAGATATATATAGAATCAGGCTCTAGATCTCACTAGTCTTAAATTGCACACTCTTGCAATCAGGATAAACATTTTCATTTTCAACAAAAAGTTTGTTGTAGTTATTCGCAAATTCTCTCTTTGTCTCTTTCTTGTTTTATAATGACGTCACATTTTAGTGGAGGAATCTGAACAGCAGCTGTGAGTCTGGGCGTTTTACTTCCGTTTGTCTGCGCTGAGATAAGAGCAGCCAGTGCTCTTAGCTGTGTTTGTTAGAGAGGCAAAGAACATGGGAAATGACTTCATGTCTGACACACAGACTTTAGGAAAATTTTGTCTTTTTTTTTTTATCCCTGAGAAGCACATGGGTTATTGCGTCGTTTCAGTAAAAAGCCGAAAGAAGAAGCTTCTCAGTATCGCTTTATGTACTTAGTTTGAACTTACCACATTCCCAACCAAATGTTTGTTATCTCACGTACATGTGTGTTATCTTTGACAGCCTCTCCTGGATACAGCAAGCCTCCTGTGGCTCCTGTATACCATCCTCAGAACGAAAAGGGCCCCGGGACCATGATGTCCATTAACGTAGACCCCGAGAGCCGGCCTGGCGAGTATGTCCTCAAGAGCTTGTTTGCCAACTTCACCACGCTTTCTGAGCGCAAGATCCGACTCGTCATGGCCGAGCCACTGGTGAGTAAACCTGGCTGGAGTCTGTGTGACTACAGCTTTCTTTCTTCATATTGTATGAGAGGTCCTGGTTGCTTCTTGGCTGAATTGTGATAACGTGCGTTCTTCGTGTCAGATAATTTGATGAGGATCTGCTCAGAATAGTCCTGTGATTGAAGAAAATGAAGTACATGTACAATTGATCTTGTAGATCAATACAGCAAGGGTCTGTAGCTCTTTAGCTAGGAAGAATGAAATAATTTCATGCTGTCATACATACTGTACTAGCTCCATACCTGTGGACTCAGCAGACCACGCTTCTTTTAACAGCACACGGTTTGTGTACAAAATGTTTACGCCATTGCTAATGCAATACTTGTATTTGTCCTGTGAATTTTGCATAAACCAAGTATACACTAAAAACTATATCTGAGGCTGAACTGTTATAGTCTGTCTTTGGTTGTAATGGCACTAAAATGGCACTTCCACTTACGACCAAATAAAGCAAAATGAGGCAAAATTGTAGAATTTAAAGTTATCCCGGGTCATTTAAAGTTAGCCTGGCTCCCTCCCGTGAGTAATAACTGTCATTTCCTGTTTTACATTCACTTCCTGTTCTGATGTCACTTTTGTTTTATGAACTACATAAGGACATTTAAATTTAAGTTCACAATTACGTTGCAAGGTCTTGCTCCTCTTTTTAGCATGTACATTTCCAGTCGTAGTTTACGGATGGATATCTCATTGAGCTTTGCTCTGGTATTTTGTTTGCTTTGTGGATTTTCCCCTGGCTTTAATAGTTTAATGGATATTTTGTCCTCTGTCCATTTTCCTGTTGTTCCGCATTAACTAAACAATTTTAATTTTTACTAAAACCTCCATGGAGCCTTAGCCATCTTCTGTATCTCTGGTGTTATAGCTGGATTAATGTAGATGGACAAAAGTACAAAATCATTGACTGATATATTTGGTGAACAGCTCATAGATCTACAATTGACTCTCCTGCTTGATGTTTTTGGTTTATTGTTATCGGTCATTTCCCCGAGTTCTATTCCCTGAGTCACCACCACACTCTCTGTACTCTGCCCTCTCAGCCTCCTCATCTAAAAGTCAAACTCATGGCTTGGCCACTTATGCAAGCGATTTAGTAGTTAAATCAGTGGTGTCTATGCTTTCAACTCCCAGATGATTCGTTTGGCTTTGATTCAATGCTGTTGGTCAATATACTGATTTGTAACCTGCGTAGTCCTTTCACTTTTGGTGCTTCTACTGTACAAATCCTTCATATCTGAGAGGAAACTAAGTTAATTGGATGTTATATGTTATGTGTAGATCATGATAAAAGAAACTGAATCAGATTGGAGCTTTTTCTGAAACAAAACCATCTATATTGCGTGGTGTTGTTAAGTATGTTTCTAGCGTGAATACAAAAGATTTGTCTTTTAGCGTTCTGATTGGTCAAAAGACACTGATTAATTTACTATTAAAGCAGCTTTGATAGTAGCTTGGCTGCAAATCGCAGTATTATGCTAACGTGCTTATTCTAATACTCTGTTATTTCTATAGTAAGAATGTGTACATTGAATTAATGGACACTTCATGTTTATGGATTGTGTATAAAATGTGTAAATTTATTGATGCAATCATTGATTGTATCATTTATGGAATGAGTCACCAGTGTCTGAGCTTTGTATATTGTATGTAACCATATGGAAGTGGTTTTTTATTAATAGTGTCTTATTAACCTCAAAAAAAAGAGGAAAAAGAGAAGCTGATGATAAAGTGTTAGTATAGGAACTAGTGCTAGTAAAAGAACTAGCTTGCTCTGTGGATTTTTCTCAATATTAAATGTAATGAACATATAAAGGCACAGTGTGTCATTTATTAATGAATAAAACATTTTCATATGGGATAAAAGGAATAAAACACTTTGATCGGCTTCTAGATGGAAAATAATCAGCTTCTGGATGGTAGCTCACAGATGGAAGGTCATGATGTCACATTAAGGCCTCTAAAAGGCATGTGGCAGTGTATAGAAGAACAGGAAGTAAGTTAACCTACACATATTGACATAACTTAGGGTCAGAGATTAAATCTTGATGACATGCCAGAGTGGGGTAAAACTTTCAAGCATTAGCTTTCAGCTGAGCAAAAATGGAATGAAATTTAATTTTCTCTGTTAAAAGGTAGAAGGAATCGATATGTGCCCTTACATTGATTCTGTTTCCTATGGGAAGAAGACAGGATATTGGTTTACGAAACTTAATATAGCAGACTGTTTAAGCTAAAATTGACCCTCCGTTCCTCAACGGAGCCCGAGTACAGTTCCACGGTTATGCAAAACTAAACACATTCAGTCTGCTGTACAGTGTCTCCGAAATGGGATTCGCGAAGTATTCATTCATTCATTCATTCATTCATTTTCTACCGCTTATCCGAACTACCTCGGGTCACGGGGAGCCTGTGCCTCGTGAAGTATTCAGTGAGACTAAAATGTTTATCCTGACTGAGTGCAGTACAGATTTCTAATACAGTATATATCTGTATTAAAATTTGTTCAAATATTTTTTCAGGATTTTTCTTTTTCAGAAAGTAGATACAACCATAAACACAGACAGTTAAAGTCACTAAGACAAAACACCTTAAAACGGTTCTACTACTGTAGGAGCCTTCTCTAATATAAAAACATTATGTTGGCATAACCCTTGGGAGTCCTACATTTTCTCAACGTGAACTCCTAGAAAAAAAGATTCTTCAAGGATGAATTGTAATTGGTTTTTTTTTTTCCTTTTTTTTTTAAGATTTACTGTTTGAAGTATGTTGGGAAAGAGGAATCCTTCGCTGCATGGTTCCTCATAGGGCTTTTAAACTTTCTTTCTCAGGGACATGGTAGAAAATGTATTTAGAGTGATAGATACAGCCTTTAGATAACATTATCTGTCTATCTAGCTAGATATTTTATTATTTGATTATTTGGTCCCAAAATTTGAGTTAAAATCATGTGATCTTTTGAGATTAATATTCTAGAAACTAAGATTATTAGCCTTTTTTCTATGATAAGAAAGCATTTTGTCATCAAAAAAAAAAAAAAAAAAAATATATATATATATATATATATATATATATATATATATATATATATATATATATATATTAAACTATAGGATACAAGGAATAAAATACTTGGGTATTTTTCTACGAATGCTTAAAGATTATTTTGTTAAATTATTATTTAGTTTATTCTGATATTCTGTTATGTCAATGGATGAATCAAAAGTCAAGCTTTAAAAGCTTTCGGTCAAACTTCAGTGGAGTATTTTTAGACTTAACCTGCAGTGTGTTATGTGTTTGATAGAAATGTCTTTTCCTGTATTTGTGAAATCATCAGTGAAAGTGTTGGACTAGTGATTGGAAGGTTAGAAGTTCAAATCCCTTTATCACCAAGCGGGCACTGCTGGGCTCTTGAGCAAGGCTGTTAACCCACAACTGCACAGTTGAATTCATTAATGCTGAATTATTAGCTTTGTCATAGGCTGCTTTTCAAAAGTTTACTCAGACCCATGAATGTGTTTGGGTTAGTTATTGGGTTTTGTGACATAAATGTACAAATCAATTGGATTATTTATTAATTAATGTTGGTAAAATTAGAAAATATACTTTTTCTTTAAACTTGAAATATATTTTATGGTTAATGATATGCTGACCATCACAGCCATATGTGCTTGTTGAAAATTCACTTCCTAAAACATGAAAACTGATATGGAGATGATTCCTAATTTGCTTCAACGGCAGCCTCAACTTTTCCGGGGAAGGCTTTCCGGTATATTTGAGAACATGGCATTGGGGATTTGCACATTCGGTCAGAGGAGCAGTAGTGAGGTCAGATGTGGGGTAAGGAGACTTGGCATACAGCCAGGGTTCCAGTACATCCCAAAAGTTTTTGGTGAGGTTGAGGCTATTTGAGTTCTTCC
Organism: Tachysurus vachellii; assembly: GCF_030014155.1. Taxonomy (NCBI): domain Eukaryota; kingdom Metazoa; phylum Chordata; class Actinopteri; order Siluriformes; family Bagridae; genus Tachysurus; species Tachysurus vachellii. The sequence continues at coordinate 18,204,783 of NC_083474.1, forward strand.
AGCTTTGTTGTGCCAGGCCATGATTGGGCTTCTTAGTTTTAGTAAAGGGAAATTATAAAGTTACAGCATGCAAAGACATTCCAGAAAAACTGGGGCATTCTTTTGTAGAAAGTCAACACACGCTCAGTTGAGATTGAAATATTAGTGTAGTACTGCATCTCACGAAACTGGAACATATAGAAAAGATGCTAAGAAGAAGCATCAGCAAGAGATTCTGTGACATTTTCCTCTTGTTATTTACTAACCCAAAATATTTTCTTATATTAGCTTCCAAATTGGTGATTTTCCAATAAACCTTTCTTAATTCCATTTTTACTTTAAGGATGAAAATAGGTAGAGAAAAAATGACTCAATGGTGCATCAGTAGGAAACACAAAACAACATTTATCCCGTTCTAGCATGCTGGATCCTCACTCAAGAAATTGATGCCAGATCACATGCCTTTGCTTACGTGATCACTGGCTTAAGAGAGGTATGGAGTAAAGGCAAGCCAGGAATAAGGCCAAGGAATAAAAACAGATGTATGACAGGGTCGAGTTAAGGTGAAAGGATATTAGAGAATGGTGCCGGATACGTCAGCTAGGAACGTTGGCCAAAGGCACTGGCACCTGCTGCCTTCTGCTCAGGGATAAAGTGTGTGTAGCATTCTCTCCGTGTTTTTGTGGGTTGCCTATGTACTTTCTTTTGATCTGTCAAATTTTATGGAATTCTAAATAGTTCGGCGAAATCTTAACTAGAAATTAATAATGCAAAATCTGGTGCTTAAAGTTTTTTTTTTTTAAATAAAATCCAATTGAAATGTGACTATTGCTTATGTCATATGTTTATCTGTCAAGAAATATTCTGGAAATCTCACCTAGGCTGTTAGCATGGATGATTTTTAGGGGTTAGCAAACATGTTTACAGTCTGGTGGAATATCTGGTTACGTTTAATGTCAGTAAATTATGTCCTAAATGAATTACGACTGTATGGGAAAAAAAAAAAAATGGTCTGAATAAGTACAATATTAGCCATGTATTTGTCTTATAGTTTTTCTCTAATGTATGTTAACAAAGAGGTGCCAGTTGCCAGTCTTCGACAAGCTAGTGTTAGGTGTTTTAGAAGCAAATACTCCTTGCAAGCGCTGCCCAATCCTATTAAGTCTAAAGTTTTCCTCTATGGTTAGTACACTGTCGATTTCTTAGCCATTTTCATGCTAGCACATTATTGATGATTCACATGCTTAAGGTTCAGAAAAGCCTTTTTTTTTTCAAGTGGGTTGAGCTAGAACAGTCTACGACTATATTTAGCATAACTTTCCAAGACTTGCAAACATGCTGAGGAAGTCTAAAAGATTTAGAGGGGTCGAGGAAGATTTACAGAGAAATATGAGTAGGCTGAAAAGGTAATGAATGCCTTTACAGGTTACAGCAGTCTATATAAAGAAGTGATGGACTACAAGATGAGACTGTGCTGTGATGTAAATCTTCTGAACATTTCCTAAAGTCCTCCTTCCTCCCTGTCATCTTTATTAATATCCAGAAAGTTGTTTGCACTTTTAATGAACCGTGAATAAAAGTAACTAGTATCTAAGATAAGAAATCTAGTGACCAGACCTTGTTTTTTTGTAGTGACTGTCATAAAAATCATGATCAATGACTACATTAAGCTTGTACCAAAGGGCACTCTATATAAATATAAGCTTAATCAATTCTGCTCCAGAACAACTTTCAGCTGAAATATTTATGAGCCCAAAACTAAAAGGCTTTGTTATTGAGCTGAATCAGCAGAAATTGAATTGACCTCAGTGTCCTGTCTGTCTAGCCCAGTAGATTCGTTTAGCACTGTTCACATTTCCTTTCTTTTGACCGCGCTGCGTTAAAGCTAAACGGTTAAGCCGCTAAAAGTGTTCAGTTGAGCTGTAAGAAAGCTAACAGCATGACCTTGTATTTCTTATTTATTTGTCATCGAATAACTCAGGCATATAAATGGGGAGCATTGACTGAATGAAAACACCCAGACTATGACAGTGTGCCTCTGCTAAAGTACTCTTTCTTGCATTTTATGTGAATCATATAGGTAGAAGTGTATTTAAAATATGCATGTAAAGCAAAGGTAAAATAAATAAATAAATAAATAAAAACACAGTTAAAATGTTCTTCACAACCACTGTGGAACCACCAATGTGTATGTGTCAGAATATCTTCAACCCTTCATAATGGCACTTAAAATGCTAACTAAAATACATTCAGTCATCCATTATAGCTTATGACATTTTTCTCTCCCACAACACTTTGTCAACCCTGTTACCTGAACACGTCCATCCCTATTTGATCATGTTTTCTTACTGACATCGTGAAATTATATTAACTGGCAGTCACTTTGAAAGTAGAACAATGTTACCCAAATTACAGATACATGTACAGATAGAATGTCCATGGATCATGTTAGTTAGCTACATTTGGGATGTGGTAGCCTAGTGGTTAAGGTGTTGCGCTACCAATCGGAAGGTTGTGAGTTCAAGTCCTACGTCCACCAAGCTGCCACTGCTGGGCCCCTGAGCAAGGCCCTTAACCCTCAACTGCTCAGTTGTATAAAAATGTAAGTCGCTATGCATAAGGGTGTCTGCTAAATGCTGTAAATGTACATTTTGTCTCTTTGCTAATTTCATGCTAAAACAAAACTCAAACATGGTACTCATTTAAGAACAACAAGGGGAACCATATTGAAAATAAAGTATATTTGCCTACTATTGGTTAAAATATCTTTTGAATGCTTAATGACATGATTTCTTGACATGAAACCAGCCTCTCATTGACCTCTGCATATACAGTAGTTTTATATAAAATCTTAAAAACAAATAAAAAATGTCTATGTTAGAATACATAGAGGTTTAGGTGTAAAAAAATATAACGTATGTTCTTCATTTTTTTTTTTTTTTTCAGGAAAAGCCTTTAACTAAATCATTGCAGAGGGGTGAAGATCCACAGTTTGACCAAGTAAGTGTTTTTTTATTTTTATTGAGATCTTACACACACCGACACACAGACATTTACAGGCAATGATAACTGATATCTGTGAAATGACCAAATGTCAGCTCTTGCAGACAGGAACCTTTTAGCCTGATCTGCCTGGCCAAAGGTTAATGAGACTTTCTATTTTATTAAAATACTTATGGATTGCTCTGTTCCACATCAGTGGGAATACAGAAATAATTTATAAAAACGAATGAATAAGATCTTCTCTACAATAGTACATGGAGTTTATAGATCATCACAGGATAGTTCTTTGTTGCTGTATACAGGGTATTTTAACTGATTCGTTTGTCTTCTTTACTTTTTTATAACAGCAGCTCTAAAAGTAGTGCTAGCTGTATACTGTACGAATCAATAATTCACTAGGAATAAGTGTTATTTAACATTCATGGAAGGAGTCTCCAGTGTCAGCAGTGTGAAGGTGCTTTAATGAGCAGGGATCAAACCCGGATCTCCGCCTGTGGTGCTCCATCCGTAACAGTGAATCGTGTCAAACACATTATTCCTAGTGCGTCCAAAACATGACAAGCATGGCAACGGATCACAGATAACTTTAACAGTATTAAAGTTCTGTATGTAGATGTGTGTGTATATATGTGTGTGTATATAGCTGCATAACATAAGAGATATCAGGAACTAACTCCTATACAGTAAACAGTAAACGCAACTAGAAAAGTATGCAATGTCATATTTAAGTAAAGAAAAATTTAAAATGTAATTGCTGAAAAAATGTTTTGTCAGATTCTTATTCAAATATTATTAGATATTAAATGAAAACAAGAACATATTTAAGTTGGATAAAGTCTGTTTTGTGCCATAGTAGAGCATTAAAAAAAAACACCTAAATGTTCTGGTGAGCAAACAGTTTTATCTGCATGGTCATGTGTGCAGTATTTTGTGTGTGTGTGTGTGTGTGTGTGTGTGTGCCCCAGGTAGATAGCAGGCTTATTCAAGGCTCACAGGGTCATGTTTGTGTGTGTGTGTGTGTGTGTGTGTGTGTGTGTGTGTGTGTGTGTGTGTGTGTGTGTGTGTGTGTGAGGTTCCTGGTCTTTCAACTGCCTCACAGTGAGATGATTCTTCTTTCAGAATGAACAGTTCTCTGTGTTCTCACGGAGCCAAAACCTTCTCTCTCTCTCTTTCTCTCTCTCTCTCTCTCTCTCTCTCTCTCTCTCTCTCTCTCTCTCTCTCTCTCTCTCTCTCTCTCTCTCTCACTCTATCTCTCCCACTTCTGTTTGCTCTATTGCTCTATTCCTGTATGCTCTCATCCACTGGGACTTTTCCATTTCCTGGCATTTTCTTTAGCCCACTCTATTTTTCTTATGAGAATTGTACGTATCCCAAAGTCCAAGCTTTGTAAAATGAAATTCTTTAATATGATTCAGTTGAATTTATTCATTTCATAATTTTAGGAAAGAGAATATTAAAATAATCTGTGATGATTGTTCAGAATGTGAAATTTGTTGAAATATGAATGGCGAGTGTTATTGCATCATACGTTTTAGAAGCCAATCAGGATCCAATATGCGAATGTAGGGCTTTGCTCATTGCTATATTCCAATTTTCTTGTTTATAGTTATATGTTCTGTTTAATGAGAGTATAAAAAAATATTATCCACGGTTTTGCTTCTGTCTAAAGGATTTTTGGCTTGCAAATGAAATCTTACTGTTTCCATACAATTTAATATTACTATGTAGTAAACAATCTCAGAATAACCCCTGTTCATTTAATTAATAGAGGATGCGTGAGGGAAAAAAATAGATTCATTTAGGGGTTAATTTTAGATTCACTGTCTTCGATGTTGCCTTGTTCTTGAACTTGAACTTTATTTCTAAGAATTAAGCGATGAAACAAACGAGTCAAAAATATTATATCTCTTCATTTAATTATTGAGAAAAATGATCCAGCATTACATACTGTATCTGTGACTGGCAAACGTATGCGAAATTTTGATTTCATTATCTGTTGTGAGCGCTTGTGCAGCAATAACTGCATGTAAAGTTTTCGTTAACTTTTGATCAGTCCTGCACAACGGCTTGGAAGAATTTTATCCCAGTCCTCAGTAGAGAAGTAGCTTCAACACTGGGATTTTAGTGGGTGTTTTCACATTACATTAAGGCCAGTACATTGACTTGGCAATTCCAAAATATTATCTTTGTTCCTCTCTAATAAATTTTTGGTAGACAGACATGAGTGCTTGGCTTTGTCGTCTTTGTGTACGACCCATTTTCTCTTTAGATTCAGTTCATGCCATTTTCCTTTAGAACTTGCTGGTTTAATTCTGAATTCATTTTTCCATCAATGATGGCAAACTGTTCTGGCCCAGATGCAGCAATACAGGCCCAAAGCATGATACTTCCACCACCATGTTTCACAGATGGTATAATGTTCTTATGCTGGAATTCTTATTCAGTATTTTCCTTTCTCAAAAAAATATGTTTTCAACAGTCCTCTGTCTTTTTGGAAAGTAGTGGCTTTCTCCTTGCATCTCTTATTACATCTCTTGCTTTCGGAATGATCTTTATTGGTTTACCACTTCTGGGGAGGGTAGCGATGCTCTTAAATTTCCTTCATTTGTACAGAATCTGTCTGACTATAGATTCCTGTAATATGAAGTCTTTAGAGATGTAACCCTTTTCCAGCTCTATAAGCAACAATCACTCTTTTTCTGAAGTCCTCAGAAATCTCCCTTTTTTGTACCATGATCCACTTCCACAAACACAAACATCAGACTCTGATATATCCCTGTACGGTAAATAAAACAGGGCACTCACAGATACCTGATTGTCATCCCTTGACTGAAATCAGATGGATTATATTTTGACCTTGAAATGAAATACGTACTAATCCTAGAGTTTCACATAATTTTGCTTCTCACAGACACATAATACTGGAACATTTTCCTAAATAAAACAATTCATCTTCTACCGCTTATCCGAACTACCTCAGGTCACGGGGAGCCATCTCAGGCGTCATCGGGCATCAGGGCAGGATACACCCTGGACGGAGTGCCAACCCATCGCAGGGCACACACACACACACTCATTCACGCACTCACACTAGGGACAATTTTCCAGAGATGCCAATCAACCTTGAGATGCATGTCTTTGGACCGGGGGAGGAAACCGAAGTACCCGGAGGAAACCCCCGAGGCACGGGGAGAACATGCAAACTCCACACACACAAGGCGGAGGCGGGACTCGAACCCCGACCCTGGAGGTGTGAGGCAAACGTGCTGCATTTAAAAAAACGTTTGGCTGCATTTGGGACTGATGATATTTTGGGTCATATTTATATTGGGTTCACAAACCTTCAAGCGACACTGTATGTCAGAAACATATGAACTGTGACTCCAGTCAGTTAATTATGCAATGTGCAGTGTGCAATAAAGAATAAAGCACAATTTCCTCATCTCTTCTTCTTCTTCTTCTTCTTCTTCTTCTTCTTCTTCTTCTTCTTCTTCTTGTCTGTATTTGATTCTCTTTATTTTAAGTCTCTGATTAGATCTCAGCAGTCCTTATGGTGTCTGATGGCATAAGAGAAGAATTTCTTTCCATCATACTACGGAAGGGCTTTCCTGATTTATTATTACATATAATGTATTAATATCTAACTGTATGAATCATTGTGCCTTCCAGCTGATCAGCACTATGAGCTCTCTGGCCGAGTACTGCCTGCCATCTATCCTCCGCACGCTGTTCGACTGGTACAGGAGGCAAAATGGAGTGGACGACGAATCCCATGAGTACAGACCACGCTCCAGCGCCAAGTCCAAAATGTGAGACTCGTTACCCTTTTTCACAAGGATTAGAGATAATAGCAGTGATAATAATAAGTGGTAAGACACATTGCATTATTGTTTTACTCTGAATGGACCTCTGTTGGTATTGAATTCCATTTGATTTTCTCTTTGGGTGTGTTTGGGTGGGTGTATTTTCTCTGCCGTGGACTGTTTGACACTTCTTTTAATAAATATCACTGACATAACAGAAATAAACTATAATGGACCATTAAAATGTTCGCCTCCAGGCTTGACTGGATGGATTGATTTAACAGTGCCAAAATAGCCCGGTGACATCACATGTCCAGCCCAGCACTGAGTCATGGAGAGCTGGGTTTCATCACTGCAGAATAATATTTTAATCTGTGATTGAGGATGAGGCAGAGAGGGAGAGTATATCTTACATAATGTAGTCATTGTTTTCTCTCTCTCTCTCTCTCTATCTCTCTCTCTCTCTCTCTCTCTCTCTCTCCCTCTCAGTGATGAACATCAGAGGGATTATCTACTGGAAAGGAGAGATCTGGCCATTGACTTCATCTTTTCCCTTGTTCTAATAGAAGTTCTCAAACAGGTACAGTCTTATCTCAGCCAAACCATCTGAGCAGCTTTGATGGATATCGACTTTCCTATTCAAGTCAAGTCAAGAAGCGTTTTAATGTCATTTTAACCACATATAGCTGACGCAGTACATAGTAAAATGAGGACCACGGTGCTACATGGAACAATATAGAGCTACATGAAACGACACAGAGCTAAGGACTTAAAGTAAATTGTCCTAGCAAAATAAAGTGTACCTGTACCGCCTAGTGCAAACAGTGTGAGACTAACGACAGTGCAAACAGACAATACAGAACATTACAGGACAAATACACAAAATAGCACCAACCCGTGTGTATTCTGTATATTATAAAGCACATTGTGTAAAAATATAGGAATCTGAACAAAGATGGTTCTACAGTATACACTTGTGTAATAGCAGCAGTTGGATGAGGTAAGACAGTATGTAAACAGTTTAATATGGGTGGTGCGAAGAAAAGAATATGAGTGATGTAAAGAAAAGAATTCCGCTGTAATGTATATGTGGTGATAATAAAGGCTTCTATGCCTCATTCTGTATACTAACATATTTAAAATCTTGGAGTTTTACTAAAAGAGAAAACCAAAAATCTGCCTTCTTTAGGAAATTGTTGTGTTGATAAAAAACCAAGAGCTGATTCAGTCTTAAATGATAATTTAGCTTAAGCTGCATGGAAACAAATGCGCATTTACAAATGTACAAATATGCATCAATATTTGGGTTACATAATATGCATTCATAGCAACAAAAACAAGAAATGTGCATGTATAGAATTTCATTTTTTATAAATATTGGTTTCAATTTGCTGAAAAAAACAAAATCTACTGATCAGTATTTTTAAGATAATAAAACATGGATGTTGAATGTGAAAGTTAATGCTAATAATAATAATATAATAATATAAACTGTCTAATGATCATTTTTGTCTCCGTCATCGACTAGATGCCTCTCCACCCAGTCCTTGACTCATTGGTCCAGGAAGTCATTGAACTGGCCTTTAAGCACTTTAAATACAAAGAAGGGTAATATTCAGGTCTTTGTCTATCCAATATAAGGACTTTATATCTTCATGTTTTGCTCAGGTATAACATTATGGTGTTTTCTTCATGTTTTCAGGTACAATGGTCCTAACATGGCCAATATGCACATTGTAGCAGATTTATATGCAGAAGTAATAGGAGTCTTGGCTCAGGCAAAGTGAGTAGATCACAAATATGTCTACTTTGGCCTTATAAAGAAAAATGAACACTTTCCTCTTAATTTAGTAAAGTTTATTTACATTTTCTAGTATCAAGACGCTATAGTTAGAGGGACACGGTGGCTTAGTAATTAGCACGTTTGCCTCACACCTCCAGGGTTGGGGGTTCAATTCCCGCCTCCGCCTTGCGTGTGTGGAGTTTGCATGTTCTCCCCGTACCTCGGGGGTTTCCTCCGGGTACTCCGGTTTCCTCCCCCGGTCCAAAGACATGCATGGTAGGTTGATTGGCATCTCTGGAAAATTGTCCGTAGTGTGTGATTGCGTGAGTGAATGAGAGTGTGTGTGCCCTGCGATGGGTTGGCACTCTGTCCAGGGTGTATCCTGCCTTGATGCCCGATGACGCCCGTGACCCGAGTTAATTCGGATAAGCGGTAGAAAATGTATGAATGAATGAAGACGCTATAGTTGGTGTTTTTTTTATAGTTTGGACGGCTATTTATTCAGCTATTATAGAATAAAAATAATAATCTAGACACTTTGAAATAACACATACGATTATGTAGCGACCGGGAAAAGAAAGAATATCTCGGCACAGTATATTTGATTAGCTACAGGTCTGTACTGTGTTATTTATTCTAGAATTATTCACACTTCATTCTTCTTTTTTGTCTTTTTTATCTTTATTTTTTCTTTGTCAAGTTCATTTTTGTTTAAAATGATTCTGCGTTTTTATATACATTTTTTGCATTCTGAATAGTTTTTTTAAAAAATTGTGAAAAAAACTTTTTTTTTTTTACCTTTTCACCCTACTCACTTCCTACTTAGTGGTTTTCCATGCATTGTTCCATTGAATCCAAACCTAAAAAATGTCTATAATAAAGAAATCTCTCATTTTTTCCTAATCATGTTTTCACTCCTCTCGTGTTGCCCTGCTTCAGGTTTCCTGCTGTGAAGAAAAAGTTTCTGAGTGAGCTGAAGGAGCTCCGTCAGAAGGAGCAGAACCCCTGCGTGATCCAGTGCACCATCAGCCTCATCATGGGTCTAAAGTTCTTCCGGGTGAAGATGTATCCTGTCGAGGACTTTGAGGCATCTTTTCAATTCATGCAGGTACCTTAAAGTGATGAGAATGTGAAGGATGTTGTAGTTTCCTGAAATTATACAACATGATCTCACCAGTTTCCATCTGCATTGGGTTATTTATATCGCACTGACTGATATTTATGCAATTTTTTTTTTGCACTTGTCAGTCTAATTGTCAGATCATTTTATCATCAGTCAAGTTATGAACCCATTTGTTTAGTGAAAAAATATCAGCGAAACTATTTTTCTTTTGAAAGCATTGCACAGGCTTCTGGTGTCATGGGTGTGTCTAAATTATTCTAACAGCACACATTACTTCCTCAAAAGTATCTTCATAGGGGAACTGTGAGCTCTATTTTTGTAATCATTACCCATGTGGAAAAAAAAACAAGATGTAAGACCAGCACATTGTATTTTTGTGAACTCTTTGTGACTGTTGGTTTTCGATATGATTCAACGGACTACAACCATTTTGTACGAAGCAGCATAAAAGCTATTTGTAATAACATGATAAACTTCAAATGCTTGTATCCAATATACTGTCGTATATAAACTGTTCGCCGTGTTATTACACGTCGATTCATGGGTGGAAAAATACGTTTGTGAAACGTGATCTCTGCCCTGCCGCGTTGGTTTTATTAACAAATCATTAAAGAGTATTAAAGACTTACGCAAGAGCGCTCCGACAGCCAAGAATCATCTCAAGCATGTTGTGTTGTGTTGTGTGAAGTTATGTGGATTTATCAGTGATGTCAAAATAATAATCAGAATGAGAATAAAAAGCCCATGCCCTGCAAAAGAGAGGATGTGAAAGTGAGGCAAAAAAAAATAAAATAAATAAATATATCTATTTGATCAAAGTGCAATAAAATTAACTGGAATACCAAGGCTATTGGTATGCTAACAGAAATGATGCTAAAAGTAGTTTGTGGTGGCTCAAAGGGTTAAGTCTCTGGGTTTTTGAGTCAGGGTTCAAGTCCCAATATTGCCAGGCTGCTTCAGGGCGCTGTATCATGACTGACCTTGTGCTCTGACCCCGGCTTCCTAACAAGCTAGCGCATGCAAAGAAAATCGTTTCACTGGGCTGTAATTTCTATGTGAAAAATAAATAAATCTTATAATTATAGGTATTTAAATATGTATTTTGGATTTATACAAACACAAATATGGCTACATGTACAGTACATTCAGTACATAATTCATTCATTCATTTATTCATTCATTTTCTACCGCTTATCCGAACTACCTCTGGTCACGGGGAGCCTGTGCCTCTCTCAGGCGTCATCGGGCATCAAGGCAGGATACACCCTGGACGGAGTGCCAACCCATCGCAGGGCACACACACTCTCATACACTCACACACTACGGACAATTTTCCAGAGATGCCAATCAACCTACCATGCATTTCTTTGGACCGGGGGAGGAAACCGGAGTACCCGGAGGAAACCCCCGAGGCACGGGGAGAACATGCAAACTCCACACACACAAGGCGGAGGCGGGAATCAAACCCCCAACCCTGGAGGTGTGAGTCAAACGTGCTAACCACTAAGCCACCGTGCCCCCCATTCAGTACATAAAAGCTTCTTTTTAAAAAGTAGTAACTGTCAACTCCTGAGACACTGATATTAATAGATTTTTAATAAAAGATGTTTTTCAAAACATGTTCAGACACTTCTTAGTGAATGTAAACCAAAAATCACCATCGGTGACGAAGTCAGAGTTTAAAGTATATCCTTAGTATCATCGTGTACAGTGGAGTTGAATTGCGATGTTTTGTTTTGTGGGTGAAATCATTAGTACGGCTCAGAGCAGGCATGTGAAACCTCACCATGTTCTCTGTTACAGGAGTGTGCACAGTATTTCCTGGAAGTGAAAGACAAAGACATCAAGCAGGCTCTGGCTGGTCTCTTTGTGGAGATTTTGGTCCCTGTTGCAGCGGTGAGTGGAGAAGTATTAGCTCAGGTGCTACAAATTCTGACTTTCTGCTCGTAGGACATTTATCAAGGACAAATAATGAATTTAACGTCAGGTTTAGATCCTTTATGGGTTTCTGCTTGTTCCTGAAGCTTGTCCCATAACTGACATTATGGACCCTTATGGAACTTTCCAATGCATAGAAATCCCAAATAAAAACTTTTAGTTGAGTGATTAATTGACTCCTGAATTGATTCATGAATAGAGTTGCATAAAATGGTATTTTATATAATGTTAAGGTTTTGCTTCAGTAGCCTCTAATTTATATGTAATCGACTTTGTTCTGTATCTGGAGCTGGTTTATTGACACGAGTACAGAGGGACTGGTTTAAAAGTACATTAAATGGACCCAAGTTTGTGCATACTTGACCATCACACCCCAATCTGTCCGTCTACAAAAAATATGAGTATTAATATGGGTTTGGGGAAATAGTAGCTCAATGTTTAAGATGTTGGACTACTGAGTGGAATGTTGTAAGTTTGAATCCCAGGGCCACCAATCTGCCACTGCTAGGCCGCTGAATTAAGCCCCTGAATTAAGCCTCAATTGCTCAGTTGTATAAATGAGATAAATGTAAGTCACTCTGGATAAGGGTGTCTGCCAAATACCGTAAATCTCCTCCCTTTGCTGTTTTAATAACCTCAGCCCTTCTGGCTTTACACAAGATTTTGTAATATGGTTGTGGGGATTCGCTGTTCAGCCACAAAAGCATTACGAAGCGAAGTTTCTGCTCTGATGTACAGTAACGTAAGGAATCCTGCAGCAGGTCATTCCGAAGGTGTTCGGTGTGGTTGAGGTCAAGGCTCCACTTCTTTTTACAGATTGATTCAGCAAACCATGTTTCCGAGGTGCTTACATTGTGGAAAGGGGCATTGACCTCCTAAAATAAGAGTGGGCTTAAACTTTTAGGTCCAGTCAAGGGAAATTTTAATGCTACAGCATACCGAGACATTCCATCTTTGTGACAGCAGTTTGGGGAAGAACCATGTATAGTCAGATATCCACAAACTTTTGGCCATATTCTAAATCAGAGGTACAGGTACATCACTTTCTTAGCCTAATAATTAGTTTCAATTAGTTTAAATGTTTTTTTTTATTCACGTCTGTAACTCATTTCAGTTTCTGCCTTTTAAGACCATACTATACATCGATCCAAATTATTACAAGCTAAGCTAAAACGTTTCCTTTGCACTGAGAATTTCATTTTAATATTCATAAATGACTTTAAATGATTTTAGATCATTTTATATAAATGATATATTAGATCATAAAGCCATTCATTTGAGCAGATCATTTTCATCTCCACTGTATCAAGCTTCCTCTGATCCTAACAGCTGAAACAGATCATTTGAAGTCAGGAAAAAAATGGCTGTCTGGTTTACATACATACATTATACATTATTTATAACACTAGCTGTATTATTTATTCTTGTTTATTCTTGCCGTTCCTTGTTTGGTTGACCCTTGTTCATTTTTGTTTTAATGGCAGGCTGTGAAGAATGAAGTCAATGTTCCTTGTTTGAGGAACTTTGTGGAAAGTTTATACGACACAACGCTGGATCTGTCTTCTAGGAAGAAACACTCTCTGGTCAGATGCTATCTTTTATTCTTATTTATAATATTATTATATAATATAATATTAATATTATATTATATAATAATATTAATATTATTATATAATAAAATATTAATAGTATATTAATTAATATAATATTAATATTAATATTAATATATAATAATAGTATTATTATTAATATTTTTTATTCACTACGTGACATGATTGTTGCCTTGACCTTACTGACGTTATCTGATCTTAATTACACGTATTTTAATATACTGTATAGTGTCTTAATCGGCCAAAAATGCTCGATTTTGCTGCAGCTTACAGAGTTTGTTCTGCTTTTTTATGGAAAACTACACGAATTGGCAAAATTGCAAGCCCAGGATTCTTCTTTTAAGGCACATATTGTATGTAATGACTGTCTGTAATAGCTAAAATCATGTTCCACATACAGTACATAAATGGAGGTTTGCTTTGGATGAATGCATGTTGAGATAACGTTGAATGATAAATCTTGGCCCAAATCTGCGTAAACTGCAGTACTTACTGTATGAGATATTGTAACCTCTGCTAAATATTACAGAGTTTGCTTGATTTAAAGTTTATTTCTGTGAGCGCAGAATCACAAAATCCTGTGGAGACTAATTTATGGAATTAGACTCACTAGACATTCAAATGACTCCAAGACAAGTGCATACAGTTTGTTCTTGTAAAACATCCTGATCATCTGTCTGTCTTTGTGCTCAGGCTCTTTACCCGCTCGTCACATGTTTGCTGTGCGTCAGTCAGAAACAGTTCTTCCTCAACAGATGGCATGTCTTCCTCAGCAACTGTCTCTCAAACCTGAAGGTAGTGGATGTTCCCATTCTTACACTCTGTACTGCTTTTCTGCATTCAAATGCCATTTTGGCCATATTTATATACGACCGATATATATGTAGTTATATATGACTAATATATATGTAATTGTGATTAAACATCGTATTAAAAAGAGCGTATCCGTCATGCAGAGCAAAGACCCGAAGATGGCTCGTGTAGCACTGGAGTCTCTGTACCGTCTCCTGTGGGTGTACATGATCCGCATAAAGTGTGAAAGCAACACTGCGACACAGGGGTGAGTGTGCACATGTGTTGGGTAAGTTTACTACAGTTAAAGCCCCACTGAGAGCCAGGCAAGGGCAGAGCCACAGGAAGTGGTGTTTACGTCATCATGCCTGCTCCATCAATGCCATCTTTCTTGGTGGATTATGGGCAGGCTGGAGCAGTGAAATAAATAACATTCACTCTGTACCCCACCCAGTGGCGTCATGTGTGTGTGTACAGTATGTGTGTGTGGAGATAGTAAATACACTTAGGGCCTTGGCGTAATTAGTGAAGGAGGGCCAGGAGCGGGTGGAGGACAGAAAAAGGAAAGCTCTGAGAACTTGGCTAACAGCCTTATTTGGCATTGGGTTTAGATGCAAACAATGAATAGTTTCATTTTGGAATCCAGACGTGTATTTGGACCTTTTTTAGCCGATGATTTATTCGGTTGACTAAAATAACTCCGTGGATTCGGATCGAGCTATCGGGTGTTCATTTACTCCATATGCCAGACCACTATAAATGCGTAACTGCAGTAGCACATTAATGAGATGGTCTGAGGTACAGTCTGAAACCCTGAGTTCATAAAGAACTATTCCCTTTTTCCATTAGAAATGAAAATAAAATTAATACAGTTTTATAGCATTTTATACCACAGTGCTGTTGAATTGTCAAATTTGATTAGTCAGAAGGTCGATTCATTTATATTTTCAGGTCTGACAATAAATCTCGCTGTTTATATGTCAAGGGTTTATTTTAATACGCATGTTCTAACCTTATATTGCTTCTATAGGCATGATTTATCCAGAGCCCTGTAAGCAGTAAGCAGTAAGTGTTGCTAGCTCTGCCTTCAAGTACCATTCATTTTTGTTAGTCTGTTAGGGTCAATCTATTACAGACATAAACCACTGGACTGACGCAGTGAAACACAGCATTGATCCATTTTTAAATAACAAACTGTCTAGCTCTTTGTGCAATAGATACATTCCTTTAGTGTGCATTGTTTCACACTTTGTTTGGTCTTTTGTGTTTACCGTACTGCGCTGTGGGTGGGGTTCCAGTCAGTTTGACGGATGAATCATTGGTCTTAGGGTTTTAGTCACAGGCTACATTTACCTCAGCTAACCTCTAGCATAATGAAGTTGATTTGTCACTTTAGCAGGTTGTAAAGATATGAACTGGGATTAGCACGTTGCAGGTCAAGCAGTTGCCCCAGGCACTTGGAAGCTGTCACTGTACTACACACACACACACACACACACACACACACACACACACGTATACGCACATTCCTACCATGAACTATGAACTTAAATAAAGCTGGTCTCATGGGGTCATGCCAGGATTCTGCCATACGCTAATTACCCCAAAATCTTATCTTATCTTATAACATAATGTATGTTAGTTGTTAACATTTTTATTGGTCTTGATAAACTGAAAATGTTTTTTTTGCTTACTGTTTTTTTTTCTTTCTTTTTTTTTAAACAGGCGTCTTAACAATATTGTCACTACGCTGTTCCCGAAAGGGTCTCGGAGTGTGGTGCCAAAAGACATGCCTCTCAATATCTTTGTCAAGATCATTCAGTTCATTGCACAGGTAAAGAAAATACAAATGCAACATACCAACGAACCCCCAGCAGGCCACCCACATTCACCGCAGATACACACACCCACACACACACACATACACACTAATGCACAAATAAATTAATTACCTTCAACACCTAATCTAATCCCGTTTTCCTCTTTTTTATAAATAAAAGCTGCAAAAAATAGCCACACAGTGACAAAACTGTCAGTGAAAAGTTGTGTTTTATATGTAAATATGTATTACAATTAAAACAGGTTGTAAGTAAATAAGAATGGAAGAAAGGTTAGTAAACAATTAGTTTACTTAAAATGTATGTATGAAAGTAGCACATAAATATTAAGTAAGTAGATATGTAAGTAGTAAGTAAGTAGTAAATAAGTAGTAAATAAGTAGTAAGTAGATAAATAAGTAGATATGTAAGTAGTAAGTAAGTAGTAAATAAGTAGTAAGTAGATAAATAAGTAGTAAGTAGATAAGTAAGTAGATATGTAAGTAGTAAGTAAGTAGTAAATAAGTAGTAAGTAGATAAATAAGTAGATATGTAAGTAGTAAGTAAGTAGTAAATAAGTAGTAAGTAGATAAGTAAGTAGATAAGTAAGTAGTAAGTAAGTAGTAAATAAGTAGTAAGTAGAAAAGTAAGTAGTAAGTAAATAGTAAATAGGTAGTAATAAGATAATTAATAAATATTTGAAGTAAGCCCATTTTAAAAGTTGAAACAAAAACAGTAAGCGTAAACAAATGAATAACATACAACATCTAATCTAATCCTGTTTTCCTCTTTTTTATATAAATAAAAGGTGCAAAAAATGATCACACAGTGACAAAACTGTCATACCAAAATTTCATACATAATTATGTATAAAAATTAACAAGTTGTAAGTAAATAAGAAAGTAAGGAAGTCATAAGTAAATATTAAGTAAATAACTCAAAAGTTAGTAGTAATTAAATAAGTAGTAAATAGATAAGTAAATATTTAAATTAAGCTTATTTTAATAGTAAGTAGTAAGTAAGTAAATAGTAAATAAGTAGTAAATAGATGAGTAATAAACAAAAATTTCAGGTCTCAACATGTTTTACTGCCAATGTGACTGTTTGTTGATTATTGGATTTGTTTTTTTTTGTGTGTGTGTGTTAACCGCATTACAGGAAAGGCTCGATTTTGCCATGAAAGAAGTCATCTTTGACCTGCTGTGTGTGGGGAAGCCTGCAAAAGCTTTTAGTCTTAATCCAGAGGTACATAAATAATGAAGTAATTGTTAATCTAAATCAATATATTCTGCACAGTCTTGTGTTGTGTTTTATGTTAATGGTGTTGCAGTTCTATTTCATCCACTGATGCTTGCAGTACAGAATGCACTAAACTGAATTTACACACATTACATTATCTTCCTAATGTCTCTGTGTGTACTTTAGAGGATGAATATTGGCCTGCGTGCATTCCTGGTCATCGCTGATAAGCTGCAGCAGAAGGATGGAGAGCCGCCGATGCCTAACACGGGGGTCACTCTTCCGTCCGGGAACACGCTGCGTGTCAAAAAAACATATCTGAGCAAAGCACTCACTGAGGAGGAGGCCAAACTTATAGGTGACTGATATATTGTATAAGTAAAAATGACAAACCGCTACTTTTGTATATTATATATAAATTATACTGTAATACTCATCAGATAAAATAAATAAATAAATAAATAAATAAATAAATTAATTAATTAAAAAATAAATAAATAAATAAATAAATAAATAAATTAATTAATTAAAAAATAAATAAATAAATAAATAAATAAATAACGTTTTTGTTTGTTTGCAATAGTCTCAGGAGAAATATTTCCTTTTCTAAATTTTTGTAACCTATAAATTAGCCCTGCCCCCCTTTTGCGTTATTATTATTATTATTATTATTATTATTATTATTATTATTATTATTATTATTATTATTATTATTATTATTATTATTATTATATTATTATTATTATTATTATTATTATTTGTTTGTTTGTTTGTTTGTTTGTTTTTATTAAAACTGCCCTACCTCTTTTTACCTCAATTCTGATTTTGATACAATAGTTTGTTTAGAAATAACTCAAGCAATGTACAGTATGTGCACTACCATAAAAGGTGGTTAATTAATTAATTACATTTAAAGGTTTTCTAGAATGATTAGTTTCCATATAAAACTATGGAGCATGAATTCAGAAGCTTTGAAATGAAATGGAATTAAAAATGAAAAAAAAAATAATGAATCAAAAACTCTTAAAGCTGCAAAAAATATCATCTGTTAGGAAAATATAAAAAATAATTTCATATGGGTTATTTATGCAATTCTTAGTCATCAAAACTGTTTAAATGTATGTTATCTTTAATCCCATGTGTTCTACCATGTAGGAATGTCCCTGTATTATTCCCAAGTTCGGAAAGCCATAGACAACATTCTGAGACATTTGGATAAAGAAGTTGGACGCTGTATGATGCTTACTAATGCACAGATGCTTAATAAGGAACCAGAGGACATGATCACGTGAGTATGACACACAGCACACCAGATTTACATGAAATGTCCAACAGAAATAACTGATTTTTTTAACGTTATTCATTTGCATCAATCACATTTATTATTATAAACTGGACTAATAAACATAAATATGTTTATTTCACTGTCCACACATGATTACTTCACTTTACTTCACAGTAGACTTAAGCTTCACCCACTGTCTAGTATTGCAGTATGTTATAAAGCCCTGGAAACCTTGTGGATCATATATATGATAGATTTTATTTTTTTTAATAAACTTTATAAACCACACTAAATTCATATAAAACATATTAAACCACTCTGTTTTTTTCTTCACAAGAATCTTAAAATCTTCAAGATGAAATGCATTCGTGATTTTTTTTCCTATTAGAAGGAATTTTCTTTTCCCCATAACACTGCATGAGATAATAAATATAAATTTATTAGAAATTAATTTAAAATAATAAAGAATTAGGGGGGCATGGTGGCTTAGTGGTTAGCACGTTCACCTCACACCTCCAGGGTTGGGGTTCGATTCCCGCCTCCACCTTGTGTGTGTGGAGTTTGCATGTTCTCCCCTTGCCTCGGGGTTTCCTCCGGGTACTCCAGTTTCCTCCCCCGGTCCAAAGACATGCATGGTAGGTTGATTGGCATCTCTGGAAAATTGTCCGTAGTGTGTGAGTGTGTGAGTGAATGAGAGTGTGTGTGTGCCCTGCGATGGGTTGGCACTCCGTCCAGGGTGTATCCTGCCTTGATGCCCGATGACGCCTGAGATAGGCACAGGCTCCCCGTGACCCGAGGTAGTTCGGATAGGCGGTAGAAGATGAATGAATGAATGAATGATAAAGAATTAATAATTTCCCGTCATTTCTTATGATGAAAAATTCTTTCTCGAGTGTGTTTTCAGTGCAACATATACTAGAATTCTAACAATATCAGAAGACTAGATATTTGGTTTTATAAAATATGCAAATATGCGTGTTTAAATGTAAGAAGTGAATTTGCATTAATAATTAATAACACTATTAGCAATCAACTACCAAAGATTAAGTATGATGTCTATTATTTCAGAAATTTACCTGTAGTGACTTTGTTTAAGAACATTAGTGCTGATTTAAGTACAAACGAAATCACACACTCTATGAATGCACATTTTGTTCCAGTTTGCCGTGTTGGAATTATATCCCAAAACTGTGTTGTATTATTGTATCTGTTTGTGTGGCAGAGGGGAGAGAAAGCCCAAGATCGACCTGTTTAGGACGTGTGTAGCTGCTATCCCTCGCATCCTGCCTGATGGCATGACCAAGCCAGAGCTCGTTGACCTGCTAGCTCGGTGAGTGAATGATCTTGACACCAGTGGCGGTTCTAGGATTTTTCTGTAACAGGGGCCATTAAGGGGCCACATGTTACATTCAGGGGCCAAGTACAGGGTACATTCAAGCACACAAAATAATTTATTCAGTACGGTGCAAATACATTTCGGCAGTCATTCCTTTTTCAAACGCTCGAGTGCCGCCAATTGTTTGGGGGTGGAATTGCATCTGTGATCGTTGTGAAAAATTCTTTGGTTGCTCTTCTCGTCGACGATTGATGGAACGGGGGCCAATCTGGGGCCAATCAGATTTCAGCAGGTGCCAGGGCCTCTAGAACTGCCCCTGCTTGACACTGAAACCCTTTCAGGAACAGTGTAGTGACAATATTGTTAAGATGTCTGTTTAAAAAAAGAAAGAAAAAAAACAGTAAGCAAAAAAACATTATCTGTTTATCAAGACCAATCGATTAAACAATCTAACAGAATTAATGTTAACAACTGACATACATTATGTTATAAGATAAGATAAGATAAGATAAGATAAGATAAGATAAGATGTTACACTCCGCCCCTGCTTGACACTGAAACCCTGTCAGGAACAGCGTAGTGACAATAGTGTCCGGATGTCTATCAGACAAAAAACAAAAAAACAACAGTAAACAAAATACAGTGTATCAGATTATCAAGACTGATCAATTAAACAATTTAATAGAATTAATTAACAACTGATAAACGTTAGGCTTTACTGGCAACTGGCGACAAAAATAACAAGAATTATGTTACAGTATTTTGGGAATTTTTCTCGGTTTATTTGCATTCAATTCAAGTTTAGTTTAGATTTATTATTATTATTATTATTATTATTGTTGTTGTTGTTGTTGTTGTTGTTGTTGTTGTTGTTGTTATTATTATTATTATTATTTTTATTATTATTATTATTATTTTTGTATTTATTATTATTATTATTATTATTATTATTATTATTATTATTATTATTATTATTATTATTATTATTATTATTATTATTATTATTATTATTATTATTATTATTATTATTATTATTATTATTATTATTATTATTATTATTATTGTTATTATTATTATTATTACTATATCAGTTGCACATTTGCAGCTGTCCTGCGTTTGATTGCTGCTTCATTCTTTCATTCAGTGGTAACATAGTCAGTCTAGCGCTTGACTCATCGTGTCTTGTGAGCAGGTTGACCATCCACATGGACGACGAGCTGCGTCTGATAGCCCAGAATTCCCTGCAGAGTCTGCTGCTGGACTTTTCAGACTGGAGGGAAGAAGTGCTGCTGGGATACAGCGGTTTCCTTCTGAGAGAGGTTCAGGACACACAGCAGAGTCTTCTCCACTCCGCTATCAAACTGCTCCTCCAGCTCCTCACCCAGTGGAGACTCGCTCTCCTGACTTCCAGCAAGAGCTCAGAGAACCCCAACATATGCTCTAGTGAGGTAACTCATCACTACTTACTCTTATATTTATACAGGTTTATCCACACTGAATTGATTAGAGTCGGAGACTATGATCCTGACTTGTGATGACAAACAAACGACGTGAGCTTTTATTAGTTTTGGAGTTGAGGTTAAGGTGGAGTAGCAGATGGTGGGTGGTGTCAGCGTGTCACGAAGATGATGATTCACACCTTTCTGTTGCTCTAATCTCCATCCAAAAACCAGAAAACAACCCAAAATCTATTAACCATGCCATCTTGTCTTTGTATTATAAATTCTCTCACTCATCTTCTACCGCTTATCCGAACTACCTCGGGTCACGGGGAGCCTGTGCCTATCTCAGGCGTCATCGGGCATCAAGGCAGGATACACCCTGGACGGAGTGCCAACCCATCGCAGGACACACACACACTCTCATTCACTCACACACTCACACACTATGGACAATTTTCCATGGATGCCAATCAACCTACCATGCATGTCTTTGGCCCGGTGGAGGAAACCGGAGTACCCGGAGGAAACCCCCGAGGCACGGGGAGAACATGCAAACTCCACACACACAAGGCGGAGGCGGGAATCCAACCCCGACCCTGGAGGTGTGAGGCAAACGTGCTAACCACTAAGCCACCGTGCCCCCTTTGTATTATAAATTAAATCACAAAATTTATAGAGCTAAGTTGACGTGTGTGTGTCACGTTGACATTTTAGTTTATTTAATTGCGTATGAGTGTGTGTGCACGTGTGTGTGATCTACATCTGTACATATGTATGTACTATGTGAATGATATCTGCGTGTATGCTATTAGTTATTACAGGGTGTGTCAGGCTCCAGGCTCCGTGCTGACGCTGCTCCTTTATCGACGGTGTTGTGTGCTCTCGAGGGTCTCGCTCTCGTGCTTCTCTGCTCCTGTCACACTGCTATACGCAAACTAGCCGTGTCAGTGCTCAGAGAGCTCCGCCTCCTCATGCTGACAGTCTCACACTCTGAGGTTAGAGCACACACACACACACACACACACACACACACACACAGACAACTTAAAGCACCTCGTTTCTGTTTCTAGAACTGATGACCAGAGGCTAAAACTCATCTTGATCTCAGTTGTGTGTTTATTCACAGCTTGTAATGCATTGTCAAAATATTTAAGAGTAATGATATTTGAATATCTAGATATTTACGATATTTATCAGTATAAAACAATCCGGACAATATTGAATCGAGAGAATTAGGGTGTGTTTAATAGTTTAATTGTTTTCTTGTCATTAATTGACATTTTGTTTTACTTTGTGCCAGGATCACATGACAGATCAGACATTTCTTTTTTAAAAATCCCCCCAAAAAACGCTTGTAAAACTAATTCCATCTGAACAGTTTTTAATCTACTGTAACAGTATTTCTAATTTACCACATGGTTTAACAGCATAATTTACAGCAGCTAACTGTCGTAACGGGTAGTTGGAGTTTTTATGACTGTAATAAAAATGCTAACAGATGTAGGCATATTACAGGCATATTATGAGTAGTATAACACAAAAAATAAATAATCAACTGCAAATTCCAGCATCTGATTGAGGGTTTAATAAGGAAAGCACAGGCCAAGGAAAATGTTATAAACCTGCTGCAGGAATTAAATCATTTGGACGTATTTGTAAACACAAGCATGTGGTGGATGTGTGTGTTGGACAGGATGATGAAAGGCCCGTGCTGGACGTGCTGGACCAGGCGAGCCCGGTGGTGCTGGAGAGCTTCACACATGTGCTGAGCGATTCTGTAAGTGTGTGTGTGTGTGTGTGTGTGTGTGTGTGTGTGTGTGTGTGGTTTAACTCAGCCTCGTGCACAGAAGCAGCCTCTGTACAGCCACAAAGTCTCCTCTGTTTTCACATCCGTACAAATTAGTTTGGTCTGTCCACCTTCTGTTTATGGATTAATACTCGGTTTCATACACTGTGTGTGCTGTGGACTGCACAAATCCTGTGTGTTCAGCGCTGCAGAGAATCATCACTTACTCACAGTTCAACCTCAGCCGGGTCCGAAAGTCCTAGTGCATGTCCTAGTGCATCTCATTCGACGTCCTAAGTACTATTAATAAAATCTGATTCCTAAGAAGGTGATGATTCTAAATGAATGTGGTTTAGATTAAAAGTCTAGTTCTAATACATTTTTGTGCTAGTTTTATAGGTTAGTGTCTAATACAGTAAGTTAACAGCTGATTAACAGATACGTGTATGGCTAATAATCAACATAATTTCAACCTTATAATAAACCTAACAGTGTATTTCTTAATATGGAGGCTGTTTATTATTATTATTATTATTATTGTTATTATTATTATTATTATTATTATTATTATTTAAATGGATAAATGGATGTGATTTTTTATTTTAAAGGATCAGTCTGGTGCACATGCTGCTCTTATAAATGTAAGAAATTCTTAAAAATAATATCCAAACACTTTCATTGTGTCAAATGTCATGTGACGTCTCACTTTTTCTAAATATAATTTATACTAAATAATCAGTTTATTGTGTAGGAACAGCATGAGGGAATATAAATTTGTCATGTGCGTACAAAGTAAATAGTTATATTAAAGGTCAAAATGAAAGAAAATTTGTTGGATTTTGGATTTTCTATCGAAAGTTTGAACAAGAGAAATCAGAATAATGGTTTATATTGAATTAAAGTGATTTGTCTGCGATATATTTTTCTTAAAAACAGCCTTATTTAATCTTAAGTAGTGTAGACATTGTGCATTAAAAGAGGTTAAAAAGTTTTTTAAATTTTTATTATATATATATATATATATATATATATATATATATATATATATATATACACATACACATACACATATATACATACACATATATATATATATATATACACATACACATACACATATATACATACACATATATATATATATCATACATTGATCAACTTTATTAAAAATATCAAGCATACACATTGTATTTGTATCATTTGTCATAATCATGTCTAGTCTTTATTTTATTTTGCTGTAACTCTGTCCTTGACCTGTGTGTGTGTGTGTGTGTGTGTGTGCCTCAGATCTCGATGCCTGCAGGACACCAGGCTGACCTGCAGTGGTTAGTGGAGTGGAGCGGGAGTCTCCTCAGCAGTCAGTACGATGTATGCAGCCCCTCGTCAGTGTGGGTGGTGGCGCAGTGGGCACGGGAGCCCTGGGCCCTTTGTCTTTTCAGCCTGTTGAGACAAGAACATCTGCCTAAGCAGTGTCCTACAGCGCTGAGCTACGCCTGGCCCTACGCCTTCACCCGCCTACAGCTGCTCATGCCTGTGATCGATCCCAAGTGAGACTCTTTCAGCTGCCGAATATACATGCCGAATAATATAATAAATCATCGATGCCTGAATTTCTTGTTCATTGATCCCTATTAGCAATCCACCTAATACTAAAAAGATGAGTGCAGCGGGTTCAGCTGACAACTACGTGTCTCTGTGGAGGAATTACCTGATCCTGTGCTTCGGGGTGGCCAAGCCGAGCATCATGAGTCCTGGCCATCTGCGAGCCTCTGCTCCAGAGATCATGACCCCTACTAGTGAGAGCATTAGCAGCCATGACTACAAGGTTAGTACTCTGAATTAACAGGACACATGTTAGCTACACTGGCTGATTCATTTTGTGTGTATTCAGTTGTGTATACATCATAGTGTAATGATGTGTGACTGTGTTTTGGGGAGCAGGTTGTGGGGACGCCGTCAGTAGCATGGCTATTGAAGCAGCTCGTTCCGTTGATGCGTTCCGAGAGCATTGAGGTCACAGAGGCACTGGTGCTTGGCTTCGGTCGCACAAACTCACTCATTTTCAGGTTTGGAAAGACATCCAAACACTATGATTCTCTAACCTGTGGCCATATTAACACAACAATACCAGAATTTAGGGCCAGTCCAATCTGTTCAGTCATAGACACACTACTTATTATGCGTCATGTGCACAATTCATAATGGATCATAATATTCACACTTTAATGCGTTGTAATAAATCATTCTACAAACGATGTGTAATACCATAAGAAAGTATTATAATGTGATGTACAGAGCTTATTATAGATATGATCTTCATAGAAACATAATACGTTGCTTTATTCTTGTTGATTTTCTTTTTCAATTACTTTATTTGTTGTGTATTTCATGCAGAGAACTAATTGAAGAATTGCACCCTTTGATGAAGGAAGCTCTGGAAAAGAGACCAGAGGTAAGTGTCTATATCATAACATTTGCATAAGAGATTTATGAGTTAAGAGTTAGAAGATTTATAGAAATACAATCCAAGGATTGTGTTAGTGCAGTTTGTGAAAGGTTGACTCGCACTTCCTATGAATCAGGTGTTTATACTGCGTTAGAAATGTATTACTTCACTTCTGAATTCAGCAGCCACCTTATAAGAACATAAGATAAAGCACATACAATACCACGATACCATAGACATTTACATAAATACTTAGAAGCATTAGTGTGATCATGAATAAAACTATAAAGAATGAGTGCAGTGTTGGGGGGCA
The DNA here is from genome assembly GCF_030014155.1 of Tachysurus vachellii. Lineage (NCBI taxonomy): Eukaryota > Metazoa > Chordata > Actinopteri > Siluriformes > Bagridae > Tachysurus > Tachysurus vachellii. The sequence goes on from NC_083474.1 coordinate 18,230,478, forward strand.
CGGTGGCTTAGTGGTTAGCATGTTCGCCTCACACATCCATGGTTGGGGGTTCGATTCCCACCTCCGCCTTGTGTGTGTGGAGTTTACATGTTCTCTCTGTGCCTCGGGGGTTTCCTCCGGGTACTCCGGTTTCCTCCCCCGGTCCAAAGACATGCATGGTAGGTTGATTGGCATCTCTGGAAAATTGTCCGTAGTGTGTGATTGTGTGAGTGAATGAGAGTGTGTGTGTGCCCTGTGATGGGTTGGCACTCCGTCCAGGGTGTATCCTGCCTTGATGCCCGATGACGCCTAAGATAGGCACAGGCTTCCCGTGACCCGAGGTAGTCGGATAAGCGGTAGAAAATGAGTGAGTGTGCAGTGTTTATGTCCTATTGATGACTCATGTTACTGTCTGTGTTCATGAAACCATTGCTCATTTTCCATATGCTTAAAAACACTGAGGCAACATATAAGAAGGGCCAAAGTGGAGACTCAAGTTCTTCGATGTATGCAGTAAAAAGCTCAGCATATTAGATCAGTCCGTGGTGTGCTGGGGAACCGCTGCAAACCGCTGCAAACTGTGATGCTAACTGGCTAAATAAACGCATCAAAAAAGCAAGTTCTGTCATTGGAGAAGATCTGGTCCTTCTGGTGGTGGTTGATGAGATAAGAGAGTGATGTCCAAATTTCTGGTCTTCATGGATAACACCTCTCACCCTCTAACTGACATACTTGTTGGACTGAGGAGTAATTTAATCTTGAGACTGGTCCTACTCCCATTTTGTGTATTTGTAAATCCATCATGTATTTGTAATCCAGTTTCACCAGTGGGATTAGTAAAGTACCTACGTATCTATAATACTACTAATAAAGTATCTGTCTGTTTGTCTATCTATCTATCTATCTATCTATCTATCTATCTATCTATCTGTCTGTCTGTCTGTCTGTCTGTCTGTCTGTCTGTCTGTCTATCTGTCTGTCTGTCTGTCTGTCTCAAATACATTCATTTATAAACACAAAATGGACGTTTGTATGAAAACACGATGAAGCATTCATTATGGATGCAATTTACTGCAATCACTGGGCTCTTGTTCTGCATGTTATCAGAATAAGAAACGGAGAGAGCGAAGAGACCTGCTGAGGCTCCAACTGCTCAGGATTTTCGAGCTGCTGGCCGATTCTGGGGTTATTAGCGACAGGTAAGAGGAATCTGTACCTGACTGTATATGTTTTATGTTCTTATGTTTTTTTTTGTGCATGTGCTTCTTCACTGGAAATTCATCAATAACTATTGGGTAACTATTGAAAGTGCTTATTATAAACAAAGCTGATTCCATGTCTAGGAACGATACTTTGTCCTAATTCTTTTGAGAGATGTTTATGACACCCTATATTTTCTATTTAAAGGTGGGGTCCCCGTTGTTTGAGAAATGCTTCAGAAAACTGCGTTGGGCCGCCAAACAAAACAAAAACAAAACTAACGTGTAGCCAATGAGCAGAAAGGGGTGTGTCTTGTCAATATGGGCGGAGAGAGAGTTCAGTGCGCATGTGTGACATTAGCAGAAAGCGGCTTTAACATTGACATGGAGGATAAAAACAAAGAAAGAAAGCGAAGAAAGGCTTACGATAAGGCAAGAAGCAGGACTAAAAGCATAGGCCTTTCTATCAATTAAAGTTCAGAATATTAAATTAATCAATACACTTACTTGCATTACTGCAAGTCTTTGAGCCTGAAACATGCGCACACGCTCCAAGTCTTCTGTTTCCATTTTATCGGCAGCAACGTTGCGACCTCTGCCTCTAACATTAGCTCTGCCTCGGGTTCTAGGTGTTGACCGTCTCCTTCCGTGTGAAACGGAGCTAAACCTTTCACGGTACAACCCACAGTACTACAAAAACACATTTGTATTACCATAGTATTACTCATTGAGTTCATTTATTGATAAAAATATACCCTCGGTCAGCTGCCCCAACATGTTCCCCATAATACTTGTCTGGGTTATACTTGGGTTATACTTGTCTGGTGTATGTGCGGGGCGGAGCTATCAAAACAAATGTCAACATCGGCTTTCAAACAGCGGAGACCCCACCTTTAACTTTTATTGAATTTTCATCTGATTTCTCTCTCTCTCTCTCTCTCTCTCTCTCTCTCTCTCTCTCTCTCTCAGTACTAATGGAGCATTAGAACGTGACACTCTGGCTCTTGGTGCTCTCTTTCTTGAGTATGTGGATCTGACCAGGATGCTTTTGGAGGCTGAGAACGAAAAAGACGTGGAGATACTCAGAGACATCCGAGCCCATTTCAGCTCCATGGTGGCCAACCTTATACAGTGTGTCCCTGGTAAAGACCAAGCTCATAAATGATAAATCCCAGAGACGCTTCTGAATGAGGACAATGTGACTGTTATTCATGAGCTGAGACTGAGCTGAGATAGAACAGAAGTGTTGCAAAAGATTTATTCCAAGTTGTTCCTATTATTATATGACTAACTTAAGTGATGTCTTGCTTTGTGTCTGATAGCAGTTACAGATCTCTTTGTAAGTCTCTTCTCAAAATAGCAAATTTTATACTGATGTCATGGGGAAATTGATGAATGTTCTGTCTTGGCTATTTCAGACCTCCTCATAAAGAGACACAGACGAGCATTCAGAGAACGGGTTTCACAATCAATACCAAATGTTATGTTTGCGTCAGAGTATCAGACTTCACTTAGTGGCTGTTATGTAAAATCTAAAAATAGGATCCTCCATGATAAATGCTTTACTAGAAAGGTCAAATCTGACTAATGAGATGACTCACAATGACATTTTCTCTGTCTGCAGTGCACCATCGACGCTTCCTTTTTCCACAGCAGAGCCTACGACATCACCTCTTCATCCTCTTCAGCCAATGGGCTGGTCCTTTCAGCATCATGTTCACTCCCCTGGACCGCTACAGCGACCGGAACCATCAAATCACTCGATATCAATATTGTGCCCTGAAGGTAGTGGAACACTGAGTCAGCTAGATTTCCTCTGGCTTTTTTTCATTTGATATGGACTCACTAGTTCTTGTTATTGCATATTGAAAATATTTACAAGAAGTATAATTAAGATATAAAATAATATATAAAGCAATACTATAGTATCAGTACTACTTCTACTGCTACTAATACCATTACTCTGTGCTATTACAACTACTACTAATACTATTACTACTGCTACTACTAATACTGGTATTATTACTGATAATACTACTCCTCCTCCTTCTACTGCAATTACAACTGCTGCTAAGACTTCTACCACTACTACTAGCATTACAACAACAAATAATAATAATAATAATAATAATAATAATAATAATAATAATATTTTCCTACTCATACTGCCAGTGCTTCTGCTTCTAGTACTACTACTACTACTACTACTACTACAAATAATAATAATAATAATAATAATAATAATAATAATAATAATAATAATAATAATAATAATATTTCCAACTAATACTGGCAGTTCTACTGCTTCTACCACTAATAATCTCTCTACTACTTTTACAACTATTAATAATAATCATCATCACCATCATCATCATCATCATCATCATCATCATTACCATTATTTCTTTGTGGAACGAGGTTCAAGTTGTTCATGAGGTTCACTGTTGGGCCATTGAGCAAGGCTCTTATCCCTCCCTGCTCTTGAGGTGCCGTATCATACTTGCTGTATCATCTGACCCTGTGCTCTGACCCCAACCTCCAAAGTTATGTGAAGAAAAAATTACACCATGCTGTAATGTGTATGTGACAAAAGAAAGGCTTCTTTTCTATTAATAAAAATACCGATCCTCTTTCACCTGATCCTTAGACCTATTACTACTAGTATGTTGTACTACTGCGAGTATATTTACATCTATAACTAACACTACAAATATTGCTAATACTAATAATCCTTCAACTACTACTACTACTAAGACCATTACTACTACCATTAACCACAAACCTTAAATTCACAAACTTAAATCCACAAATGCCCCTAAAATTCTTTGTTATTATTATAGTACAAAGTATAAGTATTCTACGCTTTGGTTTCCAATCTCACACTCCAATCTCTCAGGCTAGACTGAGTAACATGTTTAACACCGTTTAACACGTCCTTCTTCCCCTGTTTCTCTCAGGCAATGTCGTCTGTGCTGTGTTGCGGCCCAGTGTTTGACAACGTGGGTCTCTCTCCGGACGGCTACCTCTACAAGTGGCTGGATAACATCCTAGCCTGCCAAGATCTGCGGGTACACAGCCTATCATCCATTACAATCTCCAAACCTTACAATAATAATTTCTTTGCCACTGACTCACTAACTGCTTACTAAACCCAGGATGATAAATGATGTTAAATCACACACTGACTACGATGCATGTCTTTTGTTTTAGCTTGTATTACTCAGAGGATGTGTGCACACTTAAGTAGATACATTAGAAGACTTTTATTAGAAAATATCAGTTATATACTCTGAAGAACAATTTACACACCTCAAAGTAGAGATTATGCTGTTCTTTTCCTGTTGAACAAAGCTATTTCTTCATATTTATGTTCAGTGCCAAAGATGGTTTTAAATCAATAATTAGATACAAACCATATGAACTGAAGTTAGCAAAGGAAATTATTCCATATCTTTATTCAGTAAAATCAGCTTGTCTTTACAGCAGCCATTTTAAACACCAGGTTTCTCACAAAAAAATAGGTTTCACATCATTTTGATTTTGAGCTAAACAAATGGATTAATCAGAATTATTTAGAAGTGTAATGTTCCCTGTAGGTTCATCAGCTAGGTTGTGAGGTGGTGGTGCTCCTGCTGGAACTGAACCCGGATCAGGCCAATCTGTTCAGCTGGGCTATGGATCGCTGCTACACCAGCTCGTACCAACTCGCCTCGGGCTGCTTCAAAGCCATCGCCACTGTTTGTGGAAGCAGGTGGGTTTGGATTGAAATCAAAACCATGATACATACAGTACAAGAGTGTGTTTCCTCAACATAACAACCAATAAGCTAAAATACAGACGAGTCATAGGCACGACTGTGTATTTACAGCTGAGAATGTCCTGATTCCCGAGTATTTATACAAGGTTAATTTTTGTGTTTTGACTTTTATAGCACAGTAGATTCAAGATTCACTGTGTTCTGTAATAGTGACATTTATCAGCTGATTTTATGGAAACATGGTCTGTTTTGCTTATTATGCAAAATGAAATTTGCATGGTGTAGCAGCATTCAAAGCACGAACATGGCAATGACGCGATTACATGCGCTTTGGAAAATCAACAGGCTCTTAATTCTCAAACAATTGCTTGCAGAAAACATTGGCACAAGATAAATGATACTCTTGACAATCCAATTAATTAGGCAACTACTTCATATAGCAAAATCCTGCAAGAACTTCTGCGTTTCTGTAAAGATACAGCATGAAAACTCTCTAGTGTGACTGGCATCAATATATCTCATTCTCCTTATAACCGGCGATTACTTACCACTTATGGCCGAGGTGATATTCAGGCAGAACAGAATAGATTAAGCAATACTCAGAAGACAAGTGTGTGTAATTAGTCGTCAGGGAACTGTGATGGGAAATACGGGCCGTGTGATTGGTCCGGAGACTGAATTCTGACATTTGGTTGCTGACGCTATTGTAGCTCACAAAGAGACATGATGCATAAAAGTTTGCATGATAAGTTTTTTTTTTGTACAAATTTACAGTATCTAAACACCTGTATTTTTTAATATCATATTTGTGTGTGTAAGATGAAGCATGCATATTGAAGCCTTTATTTTCTGAGGAACGTCACTGTGGTTCATCTAGCATTCATTTACCTTTAGTTTAGTCATGTATATTAAACGTACTGCACTAAATTTAGTCGCTGTGTGCACTCTTGGTATTTGTGGGGGTGTGTTCATAATCAGTATAACCTCTAATCTCTTCCATGTTATCCACATATATGGAATTATTTACTTGAATGCTTTATTTTGGTTTTCCACGCAGAAATTACCCTTGTGACATAGTAACCTTGCTGAACCTCATCCTCTTCAAAGCATCAAACAACAGCAGAGAGATCTATGAGATTTCTATGCAGTTAATGCAGGTGATTATGTATTAAAAACACTGATGAACTTAAAAATGATCAAACGGTGTGGGATGTGTTTCACTGATCGTAAATGTGTACACTTGTTTGCGTAATCCTTTGCATTAGCAGATTCTAGAATCTAAGCTGTGTGCGTACTCTAAGAGGATAGTGGACGAGAGAAGTAGCGGGATTCTGCATGGAACACACAAAACATTGCCCCCGCTCTACAGTCTCTCTGTTGGCCAGCTATCTGCCCAGCTTGCCAGGATGTACCCAGAACTCACCCTGCCGCTCTTCTCAGGTGGGTGATTAGTGTGTGTTAATGGCCTGATGTTTCACAAAGTACAAATCTCACATGTAATCGTTCCTCTTTTCCTGTTGTCATGATTTGTCATGTCCAGAGGTCAGCCAGAGGTTTCCCACCACACATGCCAATGGGAGGCAGGTGATGTTGACCTACTTGCTGCCGTGGCTCAGAAACATCGAGCTGGTGGACTGCGGTGTACTGCCGGTTACCTCCAGCCCCGCCCTCCCAGTAGAGGAGAAGAGAAGGCGGGGTCCCTGCATAGCCTCGCCCTCAGCACACCTCCCGGGTTCCGGTTGGGGCTCAGCACAAGCAACTTCACTAGTCCTTAACAACCTAATGTTTATGACTGCTAAGGTAATCCATGTATAAGGACATGGTTGTGTAATTTTACAGAGGGAAACAAAATTTCGGAAAATATAGTATTGTATTTTTGTTGTTAATAAAAATAATACGATCCCAGTGGAATTATGAGGATTTGCAAATTAAATAATAAAAATGTGATCTGATTTTCAACTAAGGAAGAATTCAGGTAAAACTACAAAATAGCTTTACTTTAATAGTGCAGTGGTGGCTCAAGTGGTTATTGATCGTAGCATCGGGGTTCAAGCCTCAGCAATGCCAAGCTGCCATTATTGGGCCCTTGAGCAAGGCCCTTAACCCTCCCTGCTCCAGGGGTGCTGTATCATAGCTGCCCCTGTGCTCTGACCCACAACCTCCTCAGTTGGGATATGTGAAGAAATTAATTCCACTGTCCTGTAATGTATACAGTTGTGTTCAAAATTATTCAACCCCCAATGCTGTAAATGGTTTTAGGGAATTTAGTGTACATTTGTAATTGTATTCAGAATGAAATCCTACAAGGACTTCTTAAAGAACCATATGCAACTAAAATGACATCAATTAGTTTTGTAATACAGTAGTAAATGTTTCTTTTGTGAATTCTTCATTGACATAATTATTCAACCCCTTAAAGACTACCACTCTGAAGAACAGAGGTTCAATGAAGTGTTTTCAATCAGGTATTGAAAACACCTGTGGATATCAGGGAGCAGCAATAAAGCCTAATAAGCACCAATTAGGCAGCTTTAAAATGACTGTGATACTCAGCTCCTTCTAGACATTTACTGGTGTGGTTACAAACATGGTGAGGTCAAGAGAATGGTCCAGGAAGACAAGAGAACAGGTGATTACTCTTCACAGGAAGGGCAATGGCTATAAGAAGATTGCAAAGATGTTAAACATACCAAGAGACACCATAGGAAGCATCATTCGCAAATTCAAGGCAAAGGGCACTGTTGAAACGCTACCTGGTCGTGGCAGAAAGAAGATGCTGACTTCGACTGCTGTGCGCTACCTGAAGCGTAGAGTGGAGAAAAGTCCCCGTGTGACTGCTGAGGAACTGAGAAAAGATTTGTCAGATGTGGGTACTGAAGTTTCTGCTCAGACAATACGGCGCACCCTGCGTAATGAAGGCCTCCATGCCAGAACTCCCAGGCGCACCCCCTTGCTGTCCCCAAAGAATAAGAAGAGTCGACTGCAGTATGCCAAAAGTCATGTGGACAAACCACAGAAGTTTTGGGATAGTGTTCTGTGGACTGATGAAACAAAATTAGAACTGTTTGGGCCCATGGATCAACGCTATGTTTGGAGGAGGAAGAACAAGAAAAGAACACCTTGCCTACTGTGAAGCATGGCGGGGGGTCAATCATGCTTTGGGGCTGTTTTGCTTCTGCAGGTACTGGGAAGCTTCAGCGTGTGCAAGGTACCATGAATTCTCTTCAGTACCAGAAGATATTGGATGACAATGTGATGCAGTCCGTCACAAACCTGAGGCTTGGAAGACGTTGGACCTTTCAACAGGACAATGATCCCAAGCATACCTCCAAGTCCACTAGAGCATGGTTGCAGATTAAAGGCTGGAACATTTTGAAGTGGCCATCGCAGTCACCAGACTTAAATCCGATTGAGAACCTCTGGTGGGACTTAAAGAAAGCAGTTGCAGTGCGCAAGCCTAAGAATGTGACTGAACTGGAGGCTTTTGCCCATGATGAATGGGCGAAAATACCCGTAGATCGCTGCAAGACACTTGTGTCAAGCTATGCTTCACGTTTAAAAGCTGTTATAACTGTAAAAGGATGTTGTACTAAGTACTAAGATTGAATGTCACTTGGGGGTTGAATAAAACTGATAATGATGTGAGCTCAGAAAAGACATTTGTGGTTATTTCATTATAAATGTTATGTTATATTTGTCTGACCTACATGTGCCTCTTTGATTTAATTGTAAGCAGGATGACTGAATGATCATAATCAATGTCAAACCGACCAAAACAATCAATTTCAGTGGGGGTTGAATAATTTTGAACACAACTGTATGTGTGGATATTAAAGTCTTCCATGCCCTCTTCCCATTTCTCTTTTTTGCCCCTTTTTGAAACAATGCAACAGCTAAGAACTTATAATGGCTTTTCTCACATATATCACACATTTCTTGCAAAGAAATGCCTTTTCTTCACATACTGTACTGTATACCAGCTTGTTAGAAATCTGGGTTAGAGGCTTCCCTGAAGCAGGGAGAGTTAAGGGCCTTGCTCGAGGGCCTGAAAGTGGCAGCTATGAATCGGCAACCTTCTGTTCAGTATCCTAGAATCTTAACCGATGAGTCACAACTCCTTACCACTGCCAACAATTGTGTTTTTATACATAGAATCAGTTAAACACTTCGTTTTTAAGTATGTATGGTAAATAAAAAATGAATTCAGACACAACTTATCTCTTAAAAAAAAGGGTATGTGAAACCTTGGTTCAAATCCTAAGCTCTTAAAGCTTCTCTAATTGATTATCTGAGGAAATTCATCAAGCTTCTTTAATGTACAAACCTTTTACAGTGTTTATATTGATATAAAAGAGTTTTGCAATTGATTATATGCAGAAAGAACACTTTTTACTATTGAAAGAACAGTCTAAAAGGAAAGACATGTGAATCATTGGGCTTCTCCAAAACATGGTACAGTATAATATATGAGAAATTTAATTAAATAAAGTTCTTGATAGATTGTCCCCTCGGATCCTTCATCTACTATCTGGTTTTGATAGATATATTTAATTGCTTGTGCTTTATTTTCTTTTTGTTGCTTAATTTGTTAAGTTAATGAAAATCACAAAAAAAGTGCTTTACATTTATATGGATGTATGGATGTGCATGTCAGTATGGTGATGATGTGCCGGGCCCGGAGATGGAGCGAGCCTGGAACGCTGTGGTCTCTAACGAGAAATGGAGCAATAATCTACGTACAACCTTGCAGTTTCTCATCAGCCTGTGTGGCGTCAGCAGTGACACCCTTCTCCTACCACATGTGAGTCCTTTGTGTGTCTATTTTTTGTGTTACTTTTAGTTACTGGTGTTTCTGTTTGTATTTGTACATTGGTATCACTAGGCAGTTTGATAAGGCTGTTGTTGTCGTCACAATTGTTTCTTTTGTTCCAGTTGAAGGGTGGTGTCATGGGTGTCATTTTGAAATATTAAATAGCATTTAAATGTTAGACAACATCTAATATTAGAACCAGCAGCGCTGAGGTGCTCAAGCGATAACACAAGAATCCAAAGCATGTTAAACATCAACGTTGGTCTTTTTTTATTGCAGTCAGGAGCATGGCTTAAGAGTATAACGCTAATTTTAAATCTAGCCTAATTAGGTTAAGCCAATTTATTTCCTGTTCTCACCTGTTTCTTTGAATAAGCAGAAATTATTTCTATATTATTATTTTTATATTATTATTATTATTATTATTATTATTATTATTATTATTATTATTATTATTATTATTATTATTATTATTATATTATTATTATTGTTGTTGTTATTATTTTTATATTATTATTATTATTATTATTATTATTATTATTATTATAAGCAGAAATTATTATTATTATTATTATTATTATTATTATTATTATTATTATTATTATTATTATTATGCTCTGGCATGGGTGACATTTTCATTTTCAAACGCACTCTGTGTTTACATTCTCACGTCCGGGACCTCATTTTAATGAAAAGCTAATGCTGTATTTTCCTCACTTGTTCCATTCCTAACATCCCAGTTGTTACTATTTCTAATAGACAGTAAATACAGTACTTCAAATAGTAATAAGCGACAGAATTATTATCTCTAAAAGCTCAATGATTAACAGAATTAATAGAATTTTCAATAATACTAATGAAATATGAAAAAACAGTAATGATACAGCATACAAAAGAAATAGAAATGCAAAAGTCTGAGAAAAGCCCACTTATAGATGCTCATGGGTGTACATAAAAGCATAAAATCAGGAAATTGGAACAGATCAGTATTAGGACAGTCACAGTAGAACAGCATCAGGTCTGTAATGTTTGGCAAGACTTCACAAAAGATTAATGTTCCCTTAGTATATAGTGATCATTTCATTATCACCCAAAATCACAATTTGTAATTTAAATAGACCTTTATGATGCAGTCCATATTTGTTTAATTTACTCTGTCTTTTTTCTGTCTTTGTGTCTCCTCAGATTAAGAAGGTGGTGATCTATCTGTGTCGGAACAACACCAGCCAGACAATGGATGAGCTCCTGTTTGAGCTCCAGCAGACTGACCCGGTTAACCCCATGGTGGTGCACTGCGACAATCCGCCATTTTACCGCTTCTCGGCTACCAGCAAAATACCCGCCGCCACTTCTGGTATACATAGGCATCATGAATTACAGCCTTTGTGCATAGATACCTTGATAAATTGATTTAATATAAATTAGGAAACGCTAGAAAGGACCAAGAACGTAATTTAACGTTGAACACAATTGTTTTGTTGTTTGTTTGTTTGTTTATTTCTTTTATTCTCACTGCAAATTTGAAATTATAGTACAACATTTGTACAGGCACAACATCCAGCAGCAATACAGTTATTGCCATCGATGAAAACAATCCTGACAACGATGAACCAAAAATGGCAAAAGAAAGCGAGGACAGGTACAGCGGCGACACCTACCACGTTATCACTAACACACATGTACTGTACACTTAAAATATCTGCTGTTGCGGGTAGATAATAACTTGACAGCAAATGCACCCACTGCAATTATTTGAAACATTCTAATTGCTGTATTGTGACAAATTCCTGACAGACAGGTCTGTGTGTTTGTAATGCTCTAGGCTCAAAAGTATGATGAGGGCTCATATCCGTCTGGAGTCTAGTTACAGCAACAGCTCAGGAGGCTCGTACGATGAGGAAAAGAGTGAGTGAACTTTAGTGAACCCGTGACGCTGTATGCAGTGAGACTGATGGATAACTTCAGCAGCCTGAGGCCTTGTTTATACTTTTGTCTTAATGCATGTTGGCATTGTGATGCACAGAGGTGGATAAAGGGGAAGATGATGGAAAAATCTAGTTTATTTGTAAAAATCTCAGTCTTAATCTTCACTCTATTCGTTTCTCATAATGGTTACTTTAATAAAAAGTTTCCTTTATGATAAAAATCATGGTGGACCAGTGGTTTGAGTTGAAGGTCAGGGTTCAAGCCTCTGTGCTACCAGATTTGGGCCCTTGAGCAATGCCCTTATCCCTACATGCTCTAAACTATTTGTTGTTTTGACAATGCTTGTTTGTGTGTTTATTTGTTTTGTATGTTTTGCAAGATAACATTAAAGGTAGGGTCTCCGATGTTTGAAAGCCAATGTTGACATATAAAATCACCAAAACAAACACGCCCCTAACCCAAATGGGTCCCACCCCTGTATTGATAGCTCCGCCCACACATACATACGTAACCCAGGCAACTAATGGAAAGAAATGTGTCTTTATCATAGCTGAAGGGAAGAACAATACGACTGCAGATAAATAGACAAGTAAAATGATACACAAGCATAATCATGTAAAGGACAAAGGCATATATTAGTTCTGTGTAACAAAGCAAAACCAACGTTACTCACCTATTGAGAAGGAAAAAAGCGCCTCGGCGTCTTAAGTTGGTCACATATTCACACATTAGAGTTTCCCGAGTCAATAACTCCTGAGCTAAACGCTGTTACTACACAAAACTCGGTTGTAGCTGCGTCTCTACATTACTACGATAGAAAAGAGGTGTTATTTGTGTAGTAACAGCATTTAGCTCAGGAGTTATTGACTCAGGAAACTCCAATCTGTGAATATGCGCCAACTTCCCGCTCCTTCAGTTCTTCCCGGGTCCTACTTCTTGCCTTATCGTAAGCCTTTCTTTGCTTTCTTTCTTTGTTTTTACCCTCCATGTCAATGTTAAAACCGCTTTCTGCTAATGTCACACATGCGCACTGAACACTTTCTCCGCCCATATTGACAAGACCCGCCCCTTTCTGCTCATTGGCTACACGTTTGTTTTGATTTTTGTTTAGTTTGTCGTCCCGCATTTCTCAAACATCGGAGACCCTACCTTTAATCTTATAGTTGTAGTTATATAGTTCGCTGTTGTACGATTAACTAGAGTAACCGTTCTTTCCAATTGCGATAGATGTTAAACTACATTAGCATTTGTATTCTTAAGATCTACCAAATTATCAATTCATTTAGCATTAACTTCTTAAACATTATATAAAAGTTTAAGGCGATCTTTTTGTCAGAATTTGTCAAGTAGCAGTTCATGACATGGTCATTTTTATAGACATTTTTTCTAATAGCTGTGTAAAAGCTAGGTATGAGCGGGAAAGGGTAATGTAAAAAGGATGTCAGAAATAGACAGTAAAATGTTCATTTGCTCCCTGACATGCAGATGAGCCTCTTCCACCATATGCTGGTTGGCTGATGAATGTCCTGGAGAACAATCAACCGCTGCCTTTGCCCATGCCAGCTAACGGAGGTTGCTGGGCCCCTCTGGTCGACTTCCTGCCTGAAACCGTGACCCTGCGTGGGCCGTTACACAGGTTACACTGATTATGCTTTTCATGTGTAGAGAAAGCAGCAAGGTCATTAAAACCAATAAAGCAGTTGTTACTTGTGTCTGCTGCTTGTTGTACACTGCAGCTAATGTATATTTCATTATCAGCTCAGTCGACGCTTTGATTGAATGCTTTTAGATGCAAATTATACAGAAACAAAATAAAGGCAGAAAAATTTTGTATTAATAAAAAAGCTTTGAAAAGTTTAACCGTGTTTGATCGTTGGTTAGTTCATTACACCTTTTATAACAGACACAACATACTGTATAAGGAAAAATGCCTAAACGTAGACTGTTTATTCAGTCAGGTGACTAATTTTCACAAAGCTGCTTGCAAATGATTAACACATGATATGATGTGCATGATACATGTCTTTGAGCCTGTTTCTGTGTTGGTTCCTCAGGTGTAATATAGCTGTGATCTTTATGACGGAGCTGGTGGTGGATCACAGTGTGAAAGAGGACTGGAGTTTACACCTGCCCCTGCTGTTCCATGCCCTCTTTCTGGGTGAGATTGAAGATCTACATTTTACTCATGAATATAAATATGATGCTGTACATGTGTAAGATCTAATTAATCTTCAACACTTTCTCTGAGGGTTTCTGTGACTTATAAACCATCCAGAAATCACGTCCACCTGAAAGGGCTAATTGTTTTGTAGTTACTTGATTTACTTTGATTTATTTCCTAAACGCTGTTTCTTTCTATGAGACCAGTCTAAGATCCCATTGCTTATAGTTGCATGTTAGGGGGATGTGGTAGTCCAGAAGGTTGTGAGCTTGAATCCCAGGTCCAGCAAGCTGCCACTTCTGGGCCCCTGAGCAAAGCTCTCAACCTACAATTGCTTAGTTGTAAAAAATAAGATAAAATCTAAGTTGCTCTGGATGAAATTGTCTGCCAAATGCTGGAAATGTAAATGTTTGACGTTGCGTTTCCGACTCAGGTATGGACCACTGTCGACCCGAGGTGTTCGAGCACTCCAAGCACCTCCTCCTGCACTTGCTCCTCACACTTTCCTGCAGCAGGAGTTTCCCCCTGGTCTCGTCCATGCTGACGCACAGCAAAAGTCTCGGCACCCGACTCAGCTACCAGACAGAGTTCTTCTACACAGGTATAGCAGTGTTACATATAACATGCTACACTTATGGGCAGAAATAATGCCACAGCACGCTTAGGGTTGTTGCTTGCTGTATCAATAGGTGTGGTTTTGTTACAATAGAGTTGCGTAGACGACATTATGGCAGATGGGAGGTTTATGTACTGGCAAAGGTAACAGAAAAAGTACAAAGATTTTTATCTATTTTATGCTCAGGTGGTAACATAAAGAATTTTATTAAATGATGAAAAAGGAATGAAGACATTCTTAAATACAAAAATGTATCATATGAGCTCTGAACTTTGAGCTTCTGGAGTCTTGTGGCTTCTCCTGAAAAACACCACCCTCCTGAATTATTTTTAGAAGGAATCCTTGTCAGTGACTTTCCAGAGTTGGCTTATACTGTATAGCACTGCTATTCTCATCTGACGCACTTATCGGACGAAAACGAACGACGAGCCAAAAACAATCACGTGTATACGCCGTCTTGATTAGAGCCCTGATTAGAGCATTCCACTGCGCTGTGTTTATCTTCCTGCCCTAAAAGGGGCATCTACCAGGGGCTGGTGTTTGTGAGACGAGATCTTGTATTTGTCGCTCAGTCGATCATGTCTGGACCGACACAGATCATACATTATTCACTGTATGCTGTCATAACACCATGAATAGCCTCACTTCTGCTGCCACTTTGTGTCTCGTTATGTGACTATAATCGGCTGAATCAGTCAGGCTATCGATTCCTTTAATCAACCGACAAATTAAACATACATTATACATGATTTTGTATATTATTGTATTGTTTTACATTTACAGCATTTGGCAAACACACTTATTTTATACAACTGAGCAAATAAGGATTAGCATTTGCAGCTTGGTGGACCTGGGATTTGAACTCACAACCTTCCAGTTGGTAGTCCAACATCTCAACCACTAGGCTACCATTTTTGTTTGGAATCAAATTGACTAAATTCTTCCACATTTTCAAAACATTTCTTGACACTTTGACTTACCTGTACATAAAATATTAGCTTTTATGTTAAGATTCTCTGCACCTTTATACTACCATAGCAACAGTGTATAAATACAGGAAATTTACAGTATGTTTGTGTCCTATTTTAAACATGGACACTCCCCATTGCTTTAATTGGTGTTAATGCAGTTATGAATGTGCGGTAACTTTCAGTTTGATTCTTTGTGACTCTAAGCCTACTTTGCGTGTGTGTGTGTGGGTGTGGGTGTGTGTGTGTGAGTGTGTGTCTATGTGTGTGTGTGTGTGTGTGTGTGTGTCTATGTGTGTGTCTATGTGTGTCTGTGTGTTTCTGTGTCTGTGTGTGTGTGTGTGTCTGTCTGTCTGTGTGTGTGTGTGTGTGTGTGTGTGTGTGTCTCTGTGTGTGTCTATGTGTGTGTCTGTGTGTGTCTGTGTGTGTGTCTATGTGTGTGTCTGTGTGTGTGTCTGTGTGTGTGTGTGTCTGTGTGTGTGAATGTGTGTGTGTGTCTGTGTGTGTGTCTGTGTGTGTGTGTCTGTGTGAGACGTAAATATCTTTGTAAGTATAATTTTCGTACCTAATGTGTTGATAGACAAGGAATCTGTCAGAGCAGGAAACTCAAGGTGGATTAAATCACAGGACAAGATCACTAAACAAATTCAACTTGCCATGAAGCACCATTAGGGTCTTATTAAAATAATTAAAATAAAATAATTGGCTAACCTGACTGTTATCTATGTTCTAATTAATGTAATTACACACATTACCCAGACTATAGCCTCCATATACTTTATATCATTTCTAGGATTGTTAGAGTTGTGAACGCCCTTTCTAATTATTTCTAATGACACTGATTTAGTATTTATTGCAGGCGATTTTCAGGAATCGGGTCTTTAAACTGTCCTAAATTCTCATGCTTATGCTCTCAAACCCTTGATCACTTGAACACTTAAGTCTGCACCTTAATTAGAGATAAACTGCACAACATTCGATAATCTTTTGTACGTTATCTTTGTATTAAACACTCTGGCTTGATTATGTCTGTTTTAATTAATCAGCTCTCTTGACTCTCACCGTTCATGCCCATGTTGTGTCCCTAGGAGGTGTGGATTTCCTGAGGGATGCCCAGGTGTCTCCGGTGCCTGACTCTGGATTAAGCTCATCGTCTACATCCTCGAGTCTGAGTCTGGGAAGCAGCAGCAGCAACCTGCCACACTTCTCCACCGAGGAGTCAGACACGCTGGAGAGCAGCACTGACACTGATGAGAAGAGTAGCAAGCTTGTGGAGTTCCTCAGCACAAGGTAAACACTCATTATGTTACACTCTTTGATTTGTCTGACACCTAGTGGTGATCACCATTCAGTACAATTATTTGGGACAAATCCATTATTATATAAATTCATACGCAAACACACAATTTTTTAATGTTTTGCCATATCTTGTTTTGAATGCTAACACTCCTAACGCTGACAGGGCACAGATTTCATACATGATTCGTTTTGTTGAGATTTGTTATGAATTAGAAATAAAAGTATAGGATTAAAAATGATTGATTTCTTCTAGAAAACTTATCAACACACCTATCAACAATAACACCGTTTTTAATCTGTTTATTTTGAACATCTGCCTTACATGTCCTTCAGTAAGTTGTTGTTATTAGAACTTACGCATAAGTAATAAATATGCGCATTAGAATGAGCACATTAATAAATAAACACGGTCTGACCGATCAGAATCGAGGAATCGTATATCTGTCATATTGTCATACTGTAATACAAAGCTAAACTTTTACAAACACGAAGATAAATTGATGTCATATTACTCAATCAACATCCTGTGTGTTAGGCTTTATTAAAAATTACACTTCCTATAGATACAGGTCTTAATATTTATGTTTCATAATTCCTGCTCTTTTTAGGCCATTTGGGCCATTGTGGTGTCATGAAGATATCAGCCCTAAAAACCTGCACTCGAAAAGCACAGGGCAGCTCACCAACCTCTTACATCATGTTATTTCTGTCTTTAAAGAGTCCAAATCAGGCAAGTCCAACAAGTGCTTCATTATAAATGCCAAGGATAATGTGGTTATTATTATTATTATTATTATTATTATTATTATTATTATTATTATTATTATTATTATTATTATTATTATTATTAATCATAATAATAATGTCATAATTATTAGTATTTGTATTATAATTATTAATAATAATAACAATAATAATAATAATACTAATAACAACAATAATAATAATACTTATTATTATTATGTTATTATTATTATGATTGATAATAATAATTATTATTATTATTATTATGATTAATACTACTACTACTACTACTAATAATAATAATAATAATAATAACATTATTACATATTTTATTTATTATTATTATTATTTTATTATATTCTTATTATTTATTACTTTTTTATATTATTATTATTATTAATAATAATAATAATAATAATAATATGATTACTATTATTATTATTAATAATAGTAATCATATTATTATTATTAATAATAATAATAATATGATTACTATTATTTCATACATTTTGGAATAAAAGCAGTACTTGATATATAGGTGGTGATTGTGTGTGTGTGTGTGTGTATGTTCAGGTGCATGTTTGGAGCAGCAGCTGAGTGATGTAGCTTTGCAGACAGCTTTGTGCAGCTCGTCCAGACATTACGCCGGCCGCTCCTTCCAGCTGTTCCGTGCTCTGAGGCAGCCTCTCTCAGCTCTGGCCGTGTCTGACCTGCTATCTCGCCTCGTCGAGGTGGTGGGGGAACATGGTGAGGAGGTCCAGGTGAGGCTGATTAGATTACGTACTTTGATTTGTAATTTGATTTGCATCTTGAGAGTCAAAGAAGAATGACCGAAGAAGACTGATTGCTGATTTTCTTCTCAGGGTTACGTCATGGAGCTTCTACTAACTCTCGAATCTGTAGTGGACAATCTCGCAGAGTTCCTGAAGAACAATGATCTAATGACAGTTCTTACAAGGTAACAACCACAGACTTTAAGCTTGGTGTGAACTTTAAGCTTCATATTATACTCATTCTATATTTAGCAAAGACCAAGTTATATTTCATAGAGGTTAGGGTTAGGAGTTAGGGTTAGGAGTTAACAAACTTCATTTCTTATGTAAATTTTTACTATATTCTACCAGGGCTCCTTCTCCAGACCTTCCCACTGATTTGAAGCTCACAGTGAACAGGAAGAGCACCAGTCAGCTGGATCTGGTCCCCGGCTCAGGAACGGCATCCGAGCGAATCCGTCATCAGCGAAGCTACTCTGTGCCTAAGCGCTTCGGTGAGGCAGAGCGTTCCTGTGAAGTTCCTCGCAGTGCAACCCTGGACCGCTTCCATGCTCATGCCCATCGGCGCCAGAACAACCTGGCCAAGCTTCGTTCCTACTCCTCCAACTCCTGCACTGACGATGTACTCTCCATCAATCCTGACAACGCCAACCATCCCCGTAACCTCCTTGCCACCATCTTCTGGGCAGCCGTTTCCCTCATGGAGTCAGATTTTGAGTTTGAGTACCAGATGGCGTTGCAGTTGCTGGGAAAGCTTCTTGGCCATGTCTCTCTGGAGAAGCAAGAGTACCGTGAAAAACTGGAGAAGATCCAGAGCCAGCTGAGGTGGATTGGATTCTCTGGTCTCCAACAACTTCTGCTCAAGGGATTTACTTCGGCTTCCACCACTGAGCTCACGTTGCAGCTTTTCTCCCAGCTCACTCCCATCTCCCGTCTGCCTGTAGTGGACACGTCCCAGTCCATAGGTGTGCTGTGAGCCTGATAACTTGGAAGATTTAGACCTTTTTTCATAAATACTTTCTTAGAGAAATAAAATGAGGAACAAATGATGTTGTTTATTTGGTAAAGTAACATAACCATATTACTAGTACTGCTGTTATTGTCCTAAATGATGGAATTTAATTAGTATGTCAGCTTTAATAAAGTAGTATTCTTAGTTTTTCAGCGCTAGTAATGTGGATTAGTAGTAAATGCAGCTTTAATACGTTCGTATTAGTAATAAAATAATTTAGAAATAATAAACGATGTATAAAGTAACACAAGTTTAATGTAGTAATATGAGTAGAGGTGAAGCTTTAATAAAGTCATATTAGTTTTAGTTCAGCTTTAGTAAAGTATTATTAGTAGTATTTCACTTTATTAACATGGTATTGGTATTAATGTTGCTTTAATAAATGAATAATAAAGGTAAAGTCGTGTAAAGTGATGTATTCTATATTCTTTAATAAAGGAGTAATGGAGTAAGGTCACGTTTAAATAAGCATAAAGTAATGTAACGTTTCTCTAGTAGAATTATTAATGAATTAGTAGTAATGTAGTTTAAGTATTAATTGCAGTATTAATAAGAACGCTCCTTTATTATCATGTAGTGTTAGCAGTAATAGAGTGTTAGTTATACCTCTGTTAAAGCAGCCTTAATCATAGATTGTTCATAAGCTATTACTTGTGTATGTTTGTTCTAGTATAGATTGTATGAGTCTTGTATCATTCGTATTGGTTTCTAAAATGTCCTGTTTGCTGTCTGTAGGTTTTCCTTTGAACATCCTCTGTCTCCTTCCTCACCTGGTCCAGCATTTCGACTGTCCCACTCAGTTCTGTAAAGACGTGGCTGAAAGGATAGCCCAGGTCTGCTCAGCTGAACCCAACCACTGTTACATAGACCTTACAAAAAGGGTTGAGTTTTTTCTCTAACAATTGCCTGTTTATATTTCCAGATCTGCCTTGATGAGAAGAACTCAAAGCTGTCGAACCTGGCCCATGTGATGACCCTGTACAAAACACACTCGTACACACGTGACTGCATGTCCTGGGTCAACGTGGTGTGTCGCTACCTGCATGAAGCTTTCAGTGAAAACACACTCTGCATGGTGACCTACATGGCCGAGGTACACACTGACCTTTTGTTATGGCTTTATTATTTTTTTATTATTTATTATTTTTTTTCCAACTTATGAAATTATGAGGGAAAATAATTCATTACCAAATTAATTCAGGATACCAATCTATCTTAATAGGATAATAAACTTATTACATCAACAAAAAAAAAACAATTATAAAGAATCAACCTGGAAATAAAAATGTAAAACTTTAATTTAAAAAAAAAAAACAAATTATTTGCCCTTTTTTATTTATTTATTTATTTTTTATTTAAGCATCAACAATAACATGAGTAAAATTATCAAAATGATTAAACAGTTTGAACATTTGAATGAAACAATAACAGTTTAAAAAGTAATTTATTTTATTTATGAAAAAAAAAAAATTACCTGGAAATAAAAATGAACATTTATGAATTTATGGTTATTTATTTTTTGTTGTTTAATTAATTAATTTTTTTCTTTATGCAGCAAAAAAAACATGAATAAAAATATCATTTTTTGTTAATTTTTAATTTTTTTTCATTTTCTTTCTTTCTTTATTTGTTTTGTTTTTTTTTGTTTCCCACAATTTCCTCCCTAATTTAGTCACGGCTAATTTCCCCTATCCGCTAGCAGTTCATGTTTGTGAAGGTTATCGCAGGCATCCACATGCTTCCTCCTCCGCGCGTGAAGCTAGCCGACTTTATTTTTATTTATTTATTTTATTATTGTTGTTATAAGTTACAGTATGATATAGAAATGATATCTGTACCAATAAACTACGTTCAAACAACATCATTATGAAATGATTATTATATAAACATATTATTTGTAATGACATTATATAACGTAACTCTTGTGTGATGCGATGTGTTGGCAGTTGTTGGAGAAAGGCCTTCCTAGCATGCAGCAGAGTCTCCTGCAGATTATCTACAGTCTGCTCACACACATGGAACTCAGTGGCATCCAGGCCAAGAGTTTCAACACGGATGTACTCAACACCATCGAGAAGTTTGTTCAGGTTTGATGAGATCCTTCTTTCAGTCCCATGAGCTTCCTCTCTCAGTCTCTACGGTACATTTACATAGTCTGATATATGGCTACAAATTTTTTTTCTTATCTCAATCTCAGATTTTCTCTTTAATTTTAAGGGGAAACAACCACAATTTTAAAAATGTTCTTAGAATTACGTCACTAGGAGCAACACTTTGCACTAAGGATTTTCATGAATACGGGCCTTTCCTGATGCTAATTTAGCCTCGTAGCTCTGAATAAAAAAAGAAATCTTGGCTGATACGCAAATACGATCCATTTTTAGAGCACTTTCATTACACTGAAGATAACTGATGATGTTGAGGATATATTGAAGGTTTTCTTTTCTTCTGTCCATTTTGACATATGAGTCCACTCCGTCTGTATTGAACCTTGATCTAACAGAGTCTTTGGTCTCTTCTAAGTGGACCTTGGTCTGTTTTTTTTTTTTTTTTTTTTTGCTTTTAAATGCAGTGAAAACTGATGGTATTTTTCATGCGGTATTTTAAATTTCATGATTATAATGTGTTGGGATTAACTGCTCATTATTTGACAAACTACCAGTATCTCATTTCATCAAAATGTTGCTAATTCATTTCCCAGAATGCTTTGCTAATCTCTTCCTATCTCTCAGCCTTTTCCTTGCATTTGGGCAGTAAATCCAGAGACACACCCAGCAACTCTCTGTAAACACTCTGCCCTCTTGGCCAGCCTCCACATAACTGAGGCCTACACACACACATACACACACACACACACGCACACTCACACACTCACACAAAGGGAGATCCAGGTGCTTGTAAGAAGGCTCTCTGGTTGCTTTGTATCTACTTAAATGCTTCTGTTTTATTTTATTTTGTCTGAAATGATTTTGTTTGTGTGTGTGTGTAATGTTTGTATCTGCATACCTGCACGTGTTCTGTGGGTGTTTTATTTACATGTGTTTGTGTGTGTGTGTGTGTGTGTGTGTGTGTGTGCATTCCAGACAGCGCACTGGAAGGAAGCTTTGAACATTCTGAAGTTAGTTGTGTCTCGTTCTGCTAGTCTGGTCCTTCCCTCGTCTCCTTCCAGCAGCAGCGTCTCGCATGTGGACCAGAGTCGTGTGTGGGACACGGTATCTAAAGCACTGCCCGGGAAGACACTCGATTTCCACTTTGACATCTCAGAGGTGAGTTTTCCTCTCTTCTTTTCTTTTTGATTATTCTGGATTATTGTATTTTTTTCTGTGTATATTGTGAGAACTTTGTGTGAAGATTTTTCTGAAAAAGAGACCACCCAGTCCTGGCATACTTGCCCAGTGTTACCAAGCTTTCCCAAGGCGGGGTCTTGTTTTTATTCCTCCGCCCTTTATCTGTTGCTTTTGCTGTCAGGAAAGTGTATTTTCTTCACTTCTGCTTCACACTTTAAGAGAAAGCTGGCAGTAAAGCGTTGATTAAAGGCACTGCTGTGTGGGAAAGCCCGGCTCGGTCGGTGTGTGGGAACCAAACACTGAGCTATTTGTGCGCTGTATGAATTCCAGGAAATGATGTCAGTCCGGTTTTGGTGCCTCGCACCCCGAAGCAAGTAAGGACTCTAGACAGCTCATTTAGAGGCTTTAAACAGATCTCACCTCTCTGTCAGATACAGACTACTGACTATTCAGCTGCATGGAAGCCGGAGAATCAGATAGAAAGCAAATAAATAGAAAAGCCTAAATGAGAGGTCTGTTGAGTTTGATTCGTCTTGGCAGTGAGTTTGATCTTTGTATTCTGAGCCAAGCTCAAGTCAAGTCAAGTCAAGTCAAGAAGCTTTTATTGTCATTTCAACCATATATACAGTAGCTGTTGTAGTACACAGTGAAATGAGACGTTTGTCCAGGATCATGGTGCTACATGAAACAAAGACAGGGCTAAGGACTTAGTAATTAGTCCTAGATACATAAAGTGCAACTGTGCAACCTGATGCAAACAGTGCAGGACAAGACAACAAGACAGACAAGACAGTGCAGGACAAAAGACAGTGCAGACAAAAAGTTACAAGACAATACAAAAAGTACAAAAAAATACAATACACAAAAGACAATAAACAGAAACAGCACTGACCGACCAGTGTAAATACTGTATGTAAATACTGTATGTTCAACAATATTTTGTGCAGTAATACTAGAGTGAACACAGTTTTTTAGCAGCAGGTCCCTGAGATAATGTATAGAATTGTGCAAAAACAGCAAACGACTGAAATATTGTACAGTATGTGCAAAACGACTGAAATATTGTACAGTACGTGCAAAACAACTGAAATGTTGTACAGTATGTGCAAAACAACTGAAATGATTAGACAGTGTGTGCAAAGAGCAAAAAAGTAAAAAGTGTGCAAAACAGCATGTAAACAGGTTGATGGAGTGTATTTGGTGTAGGTCTGTGCAGTCCATACAGATTATGTGCGTGTGTATGTTGTGCTCAGCTACTGAACACACACAGGCAGAACTAGAAGGGAACGGGATTCAACCTTTCAGATGCTGTTTTACTGATGCCTTTGAATATGGGATGTCAGATGGGACAAATGGGCAAGAAGAAGCAAAACACCTTTCACAAGGAATAATACAACTTTTTGTTAATTTTTATTTAAAGCGTTCATTGTCTGGTTAATAAACAAAGGCACATGTTTAACCTCCTTCAGATAGAGATGCAAGTAAAAGTCTGCAGTTTGATTGAAAGACAGATAGATACTGTAGATAGATAGATAGATAGATAGATAGATAGATAGATAGATAGATAGATAGATAGATAGATAGATAGATAGATATGATTTTTTTTGCCAAATTGATTTGTGTGTGTGTGTGTGTGTGTTTCAGACGCCGTTGATTGGTCGGCGATATGACGAGCTGCACGGTTCTCCAGGTAGGGATGAGAAGGCTGGAGGAGTGGTGGTCGTGACCCGCAGCACCTCCTCCACCTCCTCTGGCTCCAACAACACCAACCACGTGCTGGTGCCAGTCAGCTGGAAACGACCCCAGTCATCTCAGGTGTGTACATATGTTCTCAGGTACAGAACTGATATAGAGCTATACATGCAGTCTTACACTTATATTATAAATAAGTGTAAGACTGACAAATATTCTAAATATAGAGTTCTTTTGAAGATGAATTATATGTTAAGAGAGCAAGAGAAAGGTTTGTGAAGTCGGTGATACCTTGTAAAGTATCTGTTAGAGTTAAAAATGGCTTCTAAGAAATTTTTGCTAATTTAGGAAGAGTTCTGAGCACAGCATTCTAAATATGTGCTTCATATGAATTTTTACCCAATTTTCTTTCCTTCCTTCTCATCCTGTAGAGGAGAACGAGAGAGAAACTGGTGAACGTGTTGACATTGTGTGGACAGGAAGTGGGACTCAGCAAAAACCCTTCGGTCAGTAAAAGTGTGAAAAAATTTCAGGGAAAAAAATCAATACAATAAAATAAGATTTATAAGGAAACATTTTCTCAAATTTCTAGGTGATCTTCTCGTCCTGCGGAGAGCTGGACTTGATCGATCACCAGCCCAGCCTGGTGTCCTCAGAGGAAGGTACCCGGGATCCAGACAACATGGACGAGACGACCTCTGAACAGCAGTTCCGTGTCTTCCGTGACTTTGACTTTTTAGACGTGGAGCTGGAGGATGGAGAGGTATGAGGCCTTTTATTTCCAGCTACATGCTAACAAGAAAGCTTCTGCTGGGAGCTTATATACAGTACCTCCACAATCACACATTAAGTGGTGAAAGAATTATTTTCAGGTTGTCAGTGTGTCTGTTTATCCATTCAAGAATGACTTTAGCTTGATATCTCAAGTGTTCGAATGTTTCTGAATTCTTATGGATTTCGAGGTCAAGGTCGCAGCAAGGTCAAATGTTTTTTCAGCAGCTTCTTTCCTGTTCATCATCCGCGTGCCTTTTGTTGATGTTTTGTGTTCATGTGTCTGCCCCACCCTTGTCTCGTCCTCCCCGCCTCTGCACACATGTTCCTCATGTGTTAATTGTTGTTAGTATTTAGTTGAGCCGCGTTGCCTTGAGCAGCGCGGAATCCTCTGTTGTCATCTGTTGTCTAGTCTGCGTCCCTGTTTCATGTTTTTTTATTTAATAAAACTGTTTATTGTCTGCTATCCTGTAGTGTTAATTTTGTCAGACAACCTTTTTTTTCATGACTAAGATGAGACGATGACAAGACTGCACCACTGTCCAAAAACGTTGACTAAGACTAAATTAACATGCATTATCGTTGATGAAAAAAGACGAGACAAAAATGTTTTGTATAAAATAAAAACGAAGATAAAATCTCTCTTCATTTTCGTCTACAATTGTCTCTGCTTTTTCATCAGCTGTTATGCCTTTAAAATATTCACAACGAGTTCGCGGCTTCGCGCTGTTTAGTGTGTGAGTAGAAACAATTCGTCCAGACGCCGCTCAAAAAAAAAAAATCCTGAGCGCAAGTCCACTCCTGGTCTTGTCAGGCTTTTTGTGTTAAATTATATTTCCTGTCGCTGCACAGGCTCTTTTATTGTACATGACAGCTTATGTCCCGATGGCCGGTCTTTGCATTACGATTAAAAGCAGTATTAATAAAGTAAAAAATGTCATGTGCAGTCAAGTTCGAGTGAAACATATGTGAAACACTTTTTTACTGAAATGTTTATCAGTAATAATCTCAGTAATAATGCGTTATTTTAAAAAAAGACTACAATTTTTTGACTAAAACTAGACTAAAATTAAAAGACTTTTAGTCGACTAAAACTTGACTAAGATACCTTGAGTTTTCTTTTGACTAAAACTAGACTAAAATTAAAAGACTTTTAGTCGACTAAAACTTGACTAAGATACCTTGAGTTTTCTTTTGACTAAAACTAGACTAAAATGACGAGACTTTTAGTCGACTAAAACTAAGACTAACAAAAAAGATATGTGAATGACTAAATATGACTAAAACTAACAAGGACATTGGGCACAAGACTAAGACTAAGACTAAATTAAAAATAGGTGACGAAATTAACACTACTATCCTGCATTTGGGTCTGTTTTACCGCAGTGTCGCTGACAGACTAAAAATCTAAAATATTCACCATTGGTTTGTCTGTCCATCTGTCAGTCCATAGATATAAAATTTTTGTTTGTCCAATATCTCAAAAATAAGTTTAGGCTTTTGTAAGAATTTATACTTTCTACAACCAGATTTTGTCATTGAACCATACATAGATGGTATATTTCATGGCATTTGAGCCAAACAAATGAGTAACAAAGGCTTTCAGCTTGTTTAGACTACAACTACTATACAACTACTGCACTGCTAGCATATTCAGTACTGGAAATCAAACCAAACATGTGGCACACAAGATATAATAACTCTATGGATGGGGTTAATGTGATGAAAAAGATCGGCTTTAATTTACGTCATTTGGCAGAATTTTAGTAAGTTGATAGAATATTTAAACCAACATGACAAACATCTGTCTCTGACATTATATTCAATGGTTTCCTCTCTTTCTGTGTATGTCTGTACCGTGAAGGAGCTACAGGTAAGCTCTAGGTGTATTCAGTATAAGGACTGTAGTATTACATCCGTATTATCTATGTTATTTTTTTTTAATGTGTGCTTGCAGTTTTTCGCATGGTGTTACTCATATGGTGCATGATTTGATGGTTTTTGAACTCTTTAATATTGCTAAGCTTGTCTTATCTAAGTAGAGCAGTCTCCTAATTAGTCAGTAACAAGGAACATCTCTGTACTAAATTATAATGATGACTAAAATTAGTGCTTGATTGTGACGAGATGTTCCTTCGAGGTATTTCAGCAGGAAGCACTCCTCATCCTGGCCAGTCATGGCTCTGGATGCATTTGGGAAATTAGCAGATATGAGTGCACGTGATTATTGGATTCAGTGATGTATTTTTTGATCTACACACATGGATACATCTAGGGTACATCTATAAAAGAGCATGGCACTGTCTGCGAGTGTGTTTGGAAGCATGAGAGTGTATAAAAGTATGTATTGTATATGGAAGCATGAAACTTGTCTCCATTCTGCTCTGTGTGTCTCTGTGTCAGGGGGAGACGGTGGACAGTTTTAACTGGGGGGCAAGGAGGCGCTCTATAGACAGTCTGGACCGTGTGGAACAACGCATCCTAGAAGAAGATGAGAATCAGCAGTCAGGGGGCTCTTCCAGCCTCAGACCCATCGCCCGCCATGACTCAGACGAGTCCTCGGAGGAAGATTCTCTTACTGTCAGCCAAATCCTGGCCTCCTCACAGCTTGTGAGTCAAAATCTCATTGCTTTGGTGTCAGCGTAGCACTAGTTTCACTAGGATTTCAAAAATTTTCATTGCTGATGGATCTTCAACCTAGCAGGGTCAAAATTTTAACAATCCCAAAAGGTCAGGTGTTACTCCATTCAGCCAATCAGGATTAGAAGGTGTCTTGACTGTCAATCATGTTTTCTTTCCTTTCCTATCAGAAAAACTATTCTTTTGGGCTTCATACACACCTAGCCTTGGTTAATCAGATCACAAGTGTACAGCAGTTCACCCCTGGCATGATGAATGCATCTCCAGTGACCAGTTGGGATCATATATATATATATATATATATATATATATATATATATATATATATATATATATATATATATATATTATTCCTGCTGGAGAAAGACTTTATTACACAGTTTATTACTTGTGTCTTCTACTGCATTTATTTGATCCCATCTCATGTACATGTATGGACTGTTTGGAATGTTTTAATCGTGTGAGGTTAAATGAATGTGAAACGATATGACAAAAGAACCTCTGAAAAGCAGAAGCTTCCAACTTTTGTTTTTTTTTTGCATCATCTGTACTCATTAGCCAAGCAGACGAGCCCTTCACCTTCAAAGTTTTTCCAGAACGATTACAAATATTCTGGTTGGGACAACGATGCAGTCGATTAGCTGCTTCTTTATTACTGTCTGTGTCAGAACCAGTAGGTGAACCACAGAACAAAACAGAAACCGAAACACGGGAATAAAATAAAGCAGCAAAGACGAGGACTCGGATATAAATAGGGGAAAAAGTCAAGGGAAAATGAGGAACAGGTATGTGGAGACAGGAATGGACTCAGGATCAGGCAGGGCAATACACATGGAACACAACCTAAACAAAATCAAATGGCACAAAATAACAAAACCCCCGTCAACAAACGCCCCCTGGAGTTAGATCTGAGAATAGTCCAACTATTCTCACAGTCTGGGACACACTGAGTGGCATTAATGTTTACACTATAAATGAGATGTTTTCATGAGCATCCCAGACGATCTCAGAATGTAGTTTGAGTGGTTAGTACATTTTGGGGGGTGTCTTTGGACTGAAACAATAAATAGACTGTATCGTGTGGACCAAAACAACTAGTATTTCTTTTATGTACATTATACATTGGATTAAAAAAACACATTTTGATGGGTGACATAAATCCTGTTAGTAAGGTGTTGGCTCACCATGACCTGTACGAAATGCTTAATCATTCCTTGTAACTGATTCTTTAAGTTTCTGGAACTGTATTGGAATGACAAAGATCATTCTTTTATAAGACTTGGATGGTGATTTTTTTATGCTCGTGGTCATGAACGCCGCTGAATCAAAAACTCCCATGTTCAGCCAGGTTGAGATGTGGTGAGTGTGAACGCCATAACATATGAGTGAGCCTTTATAGATGCGGTGGAGTCATTTTGTAAGACACCACAATCATCAGGATAAAAAGCTTAATCATAGGATAAACGGGATCAGGCAGAAGAACTTGATTTGCGATGAACTGTACCAGCAAAATAAATAAATGCCCCCACAGCATAGTAGAGCCACCATTTTCCCCCCTTTGTCAACTGTTGGTAGTCTGCAAGAATAAATGTAATCAAAGGTTTAATTTGTTAATGCATTTGTGTATTTCTTTCCAGAATGTTATGATGTCCCCCATTGAGAAGGTGAACCACATGGACTCACGTCCTTCCTCACTGGAACCTGTGCCAGTTGCCGCCCTCTCTCTGCCCCCATCAGTGCCTGGTCTTCACGCCTCTACGCCAGAGGACTCGACCCCACGGGTGAATAAGGCCTTCAGAATGGCTGACTTCTGGGGGCCGAGTCACTCCTACACCTACCGCGCCTCCATTCTCGAGTTTTTCACTAACCCCGCTGATTAAAAACACATTCTGCTTTCTCGTTTCGGAAAAGATTCTGCTTTTAGCTCTGCACAAACGGTTGAGGTTTAACGTATTCCACTTTTATGATTAGCTGCTGTACATCTTGTTTATTAACACCCTGCTTCTTTTAAAGACCATGGTAGAATCTGGGATTTCTGTATGTAGACATAGCTGCATGACAATCAGCTAACTCTAGGACACTTTAGAAGCTCCATGGCTTTAAGTTTTCATCTGGCTGCATTAACTGACATTGCTTTTGGTTCGGGTGGCTGCGACTTGGCCACCGCGGCAATGTGTACGGCTTCTCGCTGAGGTAGCTGGGCTCAGATCTCCTCTGCATGCAAATTAAGCCTGCCGCTAAAAAGGATGCGAGCGTACACATTGCCTGTGGCCTCATATAATAGACAAGATCGCTGGATCTTAGTTTTCCAACGATTTTCTTAATTTCCTGTGATTTGACCATTAAAAAAAAATAACCCAAAAAAAAAAAAAAAAAAAAAAAAAAAAGAAAGAAAAAAATGAAACTCGACAAGAAGAAACTTAGTCTAAAAAGGTCAGTGTATCCATAATTTATTCCTCTATGTTGTCTAAAGATTTTGTTATAAAAATTGATTGCTTATAAATATTTACCTAAAATACGAAAGATATATTTTCTAACAATTCAAATCAAATTTATATTATTCCCATTATATTATTCAACAGTGCTGTAGAATTTTGAATATGATTGTTCAAAAGGACAATTAATTTTTTGCTAACATCAAACCACAGGTAATAAATCACAGGTATATATTAGAGCGTTTCTTAATATATAGTTGCTATAGAAACCGCTCATTCACTTGCATAGCACCACACCATCTAAGACGAATAATAGGACTGAAACGAATACGAAAAACTGACGAATAATGTTGCTGTTAATAAACCAAACTGTACAATGTTTAGTACATGTAACGTTTATGGAAGGTGTCTCCAGATTTAGTGCTTTGTAACATTCATTTTTCTACCATGATTCTTAGTAACAACTCTAGTTTTTGTCTTTATTCAAATGAAGGAATGATTGTTGCTACCAACATTAAGCATAACTAAAAATAGTTAATAGAATTAAGTGTTAATCTGTTGGTAATTCGCTGTCGTAGAAGAGAAATAAAGCACTTCAGGATTTGTTTTTATAGGAAAATAGTCAACTTTAGATGAAAGTTATTATGCTAAGATCGTGTGATGTCGTTTTCTTCCTTTAAATGAAAAGTTAAGTTTTAAAGTGGAATTAAAAGTTGTGCTAATTAGTATTAGTTATGATTATATACCTCTAATATATAGTATATTGTTATATTATATTAACAATTAGTTAGTTATAATTATGGCTCTAAAAAAAAAACTTTAACATAGTAAAACCTATTTTTGCTATTTTCTATGAAATTCCGTAATAAAAAAACAGAATATTATGTAACTTAATAATGTAAGGTATATTTACAAAATGTATATTTTTATTTATATTATATTTCATTTAAATTTATGGCATTTAGCAGATGCTCTTATCCAGAGTGACTGACATTTGTATCTCATTTAATACAACTGAGAGTTAAGGGTCTTGCTCAGGGGCCCCAGCAGTGGCAGCTTGGTGGACCTGGGATTCAAACTCACAACCTTCTAATTGGTAGACCAATAACAACTTAACCACAAGGCTACCACATACCATTCTGTAGAGAAAGATTTGGTCATAGATACTGATATGTATAACATCATAAATATATACTGTATATATGATTATGGGTGAGACAGACTTCCTTTTCATAACGTGTGTCATTGTACACATAGAGGAAAATGTGCATTTAGACAGGAAACTGAGGGTAAAATTGCGAGAAATATACTATATTTAGTTTTAGTTTTAGATGAAGACATAAAAGGGCACATGTAATGATTCATGTACCGTAATAATCATGCATGAGTATTTGCTTGACTGCATACGCATAATTCAGTTACACTCTGCTAGCACATACTGTTTACTTTTCCATTATTGTTATTGACTTTCCAGTGAAAGACCAAAGTGTGGTGCATTTTCCCAGCTTCTGATGACTTACAGCTTTTCATTTTGTTTGTTAATAGACTGAGCTATCAGCAGAGGACGAGGACACAAGCCTCCATGAGGATGAGATCTCTCTCTGCATTACTGAGCTTCCCAGTGGCTTTGATCACTCTGAGACGTTGTCTCTGGATGCGTTCGAGGAGGAAAAAGAAGCTAATGTGCCCAGCTGTCCAGCCAGGTTTGACCAATAATTTATTTAATGATGCATGGTTGTCTTTCCAGGACCATGTGATACCTAGAGATACTAAATATATCTCTCAGAGATGTAGGAATGTCCATATTGGTACAGATGGCCTGTGTTTTTTCATGAGTTTCTAATATACTTTCTCAAATGAAGTCTCTGAGATCCACAAGTACACATCAGATTAATCCAAACGAAATATGCTGAAATAGCACTTAGCTTTGACGGTAAACATAAGTAAAGCCTATTCCTTAAAGAATTTATTTATTTATTATTGAATTAATTTTTAGTTGCTTCTATTATTATTTTTATTTGTATTATTATTATTATTATTATTATTATTATTATTATTATTATTATTGTTGTTGTTGTTGTTATTAATATTATTGTTATTATTAATAATAATAATAACAATAATAATAATAATAACAATAATAATAATAATAACACAAAGCATAATAGCAATAATAATAATAATAATAATAATAATAATAATAATAATAATAATAATAATAATAATAATAATATTTAAAGCACTTTGAATGACCTTTATGTATAAAATGTGCAAGTCAGTTGAATCTTTAACCCCATATTATTGTCTTTCTTTTAGCTTAAAGATATATTTCATATTATTTATTTTATTTCAATTGATTTTATTTTATTTTATCTTAATTCAATCAAGTTTTTTTTTTTGTTAAGTAAAGAAATTTATGACATCTGTATATGCAATGTACAATGCAATTTACACACAATCATACTTTGCCTTTCAGTCACTTTGGGATTCAGCACAGTCCTAAAGCGATGGCTGAAGATGACAGAGAAGACTTCCTGCATGACTCTTGTTCCTCCTCACCCCCTCCGTCTCCCTTCTTCTCAGCTATCCTGGCTGCTTTCCAGCCGGTGGTGTGTGATGATGCCGAGGAGGCTTGGCGCTGCCACCTTAACCAGCTAGTCGCAGACACCGATGGCTCCTGCGCTGTCTACACCTTCCATGTCTTTTCTTCACTCTTCCAGGTATGATGTGCTTCACTCTGAGGATCCTGTGCTGCAGAAATGTACAACTTGCTGTTCTGTTATGATGTGGGTTTGGAATCAGTATGAATTTAAAAATGTTCCTGGAAAATCTGGTCGCTTTTGGTTTCTACTGTACTTGCAGGATTTCCATCACTAATCGCTTGTTTGTTAATCAAGTTATCTTTTCTTCCAGAGTGTCCAGACCAAGTTCTGTGCCTTGACATGTGACGCTGCTGGCTTCCTCGGTGAAGGACTTCGTGGAATAGGAGCGAAGTTTGTCAGGTCTTCGCAGATGTTAACGACATGCTTTAAATGTCCCACTCTGTTTCTAGATGCTGACACAGTGAGTAACACTACAACTGTACACAGAGTACTACAGCCACACAAACACAAAAAAGTATGAAAGTTCATGGACACCTTGAGCTCTAATAGCTATTGTTTCCTCCTTTTGACTGAAATAAACTCAATGAGATGTTTCTTGTAGCCATCTATCAGGTTTCTGACATCGACTAGAGGAAAGTTTCCTCCACTCTTCAATGTAGAATTCTCTCAGCTGTGTGATGTTTGAGGGGTTTCTTTCATGCACAGTGTGTTTTTAATCAACACACAGGATCTCAATTAGATTTGATATATTTTTTAAATTTAAGTATTGTTAAGTAATGAAGGAAGAAAGAAAGAAAGAAAGAAAGAAAGAAAGAAAGAAAGAAAGAAAGAAAGAAAGAAGGAAAGAAAGAAAGAAAGAAAGAAAGAAAGAAAGAAAGAAAGAAAGAAAGAAAGAAAAGAAAGAAAGAAAGAAATAATGAAAGAAGAGAAAGAATGAAAAGAAAGAAAGAAAGAATGAAAAGAAAGAAAGAAAAGAAAGAAAGAGAGAGAAAGAAAAGAAAGAAAGAAAGAAAGAAAGAAAGAAAGAAAGAAAGAAAGAAAGAAAGAAAAATAAAAAGAAAGAAAGAAAGAGAGAGAAAGAAAGAAAGAAAGAAAGAAAGAAAGAAAGAAAGAAAGAAAGAAAGAATGAAAAGAAAGAAAGAAAGAAAGAAAGAAAGAAAGAAAGAAAGAAAGAAAGAAAGAAAGAAAGAGACAAAGAAAGAAAGAAAGAAAGAATGAAAAGAAAGAAAGAATGAAAAGAAAGAAAGAAAGAAAGAAAGAAAGAAAGAAAGAAAGAGACAAAGAAAGAAAGAAAGAAAGAATGAAAAGAAAGAAAGAATGAAAAGAAAGAAAGAAAGAAAGAAAGAAAGAAAGAGAGAAAGAAAGAAAGAAAGAAAGAAAGAAAGAAAGAAAGAAAGAAAGAAAGAAAGAAAGAAAGAAAGAAAACAAAGATGTTAACAACACATTAATTCCTGTTGTCACTTATGCTGTAGCAACATTAAACTCATGTCCTGTCCTGTCATCATCTCTTGTAGTCAGTAACACAAATATACTACTTGTTACAGAGGAACTGCAGAGTGCAACATCTATTGTTCCTCTCAGCAAAATCAAGCAAATATCACAATATTCAAGGGAGCTTACAATGAGTACAGGTGTCGTACCAAGTCATTATTTACAATATGTTCCTTCTTTGGTAGAAGCACAAAAAACTCAAGTTACTTATGAAAGACTTTAAAAAAAATTACATTTATGGCCTCAATAGTCATAAAAAAGTCAGTGAAATCCTGAAGTTAGTGAAATCAACTATTGTATTTTAAAATGAATGTATTAACAATTGGAGCACGGTGGCTTAGTGGTTAGCACGTTTGCCTCACACCTCCAGGGTTGTGGGTTCGATTCCCGCCTCCACCTTGTGTGTGTGGAGTTTGCATGTTCTCCCCGTGCCTCGGGGGTTTCCTCCGGGTACTCCGGTTTCCTCCCCCGGTCCAAAGACATGCATGGTAGGTTGATTGGCATCTCTGGAAAAATTGTCCATAGTGTGTGATTGTGTGAGTGAATGAGAGTGTGTGTGTGCCCTGTGATGGGTTGGCACTCCGTCCAGGGTGTATCCTGCCTTGATGCCCGATGACGCCTGAGATATTCACAGGCTCCCCGTGACCCGAGGTAGTTTGGATAAACGGTAGAAAATGAATGAATGAATGAACGAATAATAAATAAATAAATAAATGTCTTTATTTATTTTTTATTTCTATATTTTCTACTTTTTCACTTTTTTTTTGTTGTTTTTTTTTCATTTCATTCAAATTTTATTACAACTTGCAAGAAGTGTTATGTGATTTGTCGTTTTTTTTTTTTTTAAACATTTATTTTCCTCTACAACCTTTTAACCGTTTCAGATTGTCTCCTATGGTCTGCTGGAGAAAATGAAGTTCAGTGTGTTGGAGCTTCAGGAATACCTGGACACCTACAACAACAGGAAGGAAGCAGCCGTCTCAGTACGTCTACCAGCTTTTCCTCTCTCGGTGCGTCATTTCGAATCTCTTTTGATCGCTTCACGTGTGGATTTTATTTCTTTCAGTGGCTGCGGAACTGCAAGGCTACTTTTCCGAAAGGTTCAGGAGACGGGATTATCACGTACCAGAATTCCGAAATCGAAGAGAAGGTATAAACTCACTTCAGTGTGTACTTCAGAATCGTCAGAAAAAAAATTCAGAAATAATCTCATAATGTGACAGAATGTAGTAAATATATGGACTCGCCTGCTGCCCACTGCTGATGTCATGACGTTGTTTAATTTCATGTTGTACGTTGCCATTGATTACTGTTCGGTAGTGACGTAGAACACTTTCTTTCCATGGTAACAAGTGAGTAATATAAATGTGTTATATAGCTGCTCAAATGTGATACACGCTAGCTATTTATCACCAGTCTGTATAGATGTTACTCGTTATATGACCAGGTTAATTTCAGCTTCCGTTTCGATCTTTCTCTCACATTTCCTGCCTGTCGGTTGTTCTGCTGTAGCTCTGTGAGTGAAATCACTGTCTTGTCCTCTGACTCTTGAGCTTTAAGCCTGTTCTCAGAGCAGCTTTGGACGTTTGGCACATTATTCAAACAAAACCCCTCTCTCACGTCTCAGGTTTTTTTTTTTTTTAAACTCTGCTGGGCAGAAGAGCATGTAGAAGTGATCGAGTAGGAATCTGTCATGTTTAATAACACAACTCTTTTTTTTTTTTAATTTATACAGAGGTTTCATTCAGAATCACATAAGGGCAGTGCTCATAGGGCTACATAAACCCTGCATACTGTAAACCCTACATAAATAAACCCTACATAAACCCCTATTTATCAGTACACTGGCGTTCCAGTCATGAAACACGGAAAATCGACTTCTCTGACATTTTTATCAGCAACAAATGAATTATTTTATCACCGTAAACTGATATAAAATGAGTCACGACTCTGTTGGCTTTCAGTGTAAGACGTGTGCTTTTCCCTTTGTTGAAGAAAGAAAGAAAGAAAGAAAGAAAGAAAGAAAGAAAGTGTCATTCTTTAAAGAAAAAAGAAAGAAAAACAGAAATAAAGAAATAATGAAAGACAGAAAAGAAAGAAAGAAAGAAAGAAAGAAAGAAAGAAAGAAAGAAAGAAAGAAAGAATGAAAAGAAAGAAAGAAAGAAAGAAAGTGTCATTCTGTAAAGAAAAAAGAAAGAAAAACAGAAATAAAGAAATAATGAAAGACAGAAAAGAAAGAAAGAAAGAAAGAATGAATGAATGAATGAATGAATGAATGAAAAGAAAGAAAGAAAGAAAGAAAGAAAGAAAGAAAGAGTGTCATTCTTTAAAGAAAAAAGAAAGAAAAACAGAAATAAAGAAATAATGAAAGACAGAAAAGAAAGAAAGAAAGAAAGAAAGAAAGAAAGAAAGAAAGAAAGAAAGAGAAAGAATGAATGAATGAATGAATGAATGAATGAATGAATGAATTTTATATCAGATATAAAATGAGTCACGACTCTTTTGGCTTTCAGTGTGTTTTTCCTTTTGTTGAAGAAAGAAAAAAAGAAAGAAAAACAGAAATAAAGAAATAATGAAAGACAAAAAAGTTACCTTTGTTGATAACTTTCTGATACACAGAATTTTAGCGGTTGAATATAAACACCTTCAGATTTTAGATGCTTATGAACAAGCACTTGGGCCAAAAATGCTCAGAGAGCAGAAGTAGGTTTGATATCACTGTTTACTTTGAAGAGAGAAACATTTGTGTGGGAAAAAACCCAACATTTTTGGTTTTGATCTTTTTTATGAATATATTGCCGCTAATAGGCTAGATAAAAACTGATATATGTATAAAAAAGCTATAAATGCTTAAAAACCCTGAATGCTTATTACTATCATACGAGCTTCACATTAAACCCCACTGTGAAGTGTGACATGACAAAGACATGCTGAACATGGACACAACAAAACAGGACCAAATTCCCTTTTTGGCAACTGGTAAAAAGATTTAAAGTCTGTTTTGGTTTAATTTAATGTCAAATTATTAAATGAAATTATACTCAATGTTCAGAGAAACATGCAGGTAACTCTATCATGGTGGAATAACTGTTACTGTCAAATGCGCACAGCTCTGCAATGTCAGCTTAGTGTCATCTTAATCCTCAATACTGAAATTTCTTTTAAAAAATGTTTTTAAAAAAAAATCCATTTTGTGATAAAACTTTTAGAATCGCTCATGTATGTTTAAGACAGGCTCATGGAGGTGACATGTAGCCAGATGAAGAAAGTAATTTCCGTAAAGTAATTTATCGGTAAAATTTAATTATACATACATACGTTATTAAGTCTAAGGCAAGTTTTATACTTGTGCTTTCGGGTATTTGTGATCGTGTGAGGATGATGTGTGCGTGTAATATATTAATATATTAATATATTATATTCGTGTCATCTATGAGGCAAAAAAAAATGCAAACAAGGAAATGATCAAATATTTCCTTCCCCACCAAAAGACATATACTATAAATATATAGGGATTTTTTTTTTTTTTTTTTTTACAGTTTTCTAATCAGGAAAAAGATGCAATTTCAATAAAATTCCACAAAATAATATTTATATAGTCCTCTCAACAATGGACGTCGTGACAAAGCATACAAAATTCAATTTAGATTTATCCCTACTGAGGAAGCCAGAGGAAGTGATGGCCTACAAGAGGAAGCAGCTTTGAGAGGAACCAGGGAACTTTATTAAACTCGTCCTTGTCTGAGTGACAGTCGTCTCCAAAGCGAATATGGATATTGCACATGAAAAGAGAAGCTATAACGAGCCCCGTTCACTGAATAAGGTCTCTGAAACATGTTAGCATGTTAGCTAGCTGTGTCAAAGTGTTAGCTAGTCACGTATGTACATCACAATTAAGGGATATTTTATACAGTATATTTATATATCCGGATGTTTCCGTGCTTATTATAACACTACATTTGAACGACATGTGGTTTGTACTGTAGTTAGATTTCTGTATTGTATTGCTAATATCATTCTGGCTAGTGCGTAGCAGCACATCAGACTACATATCAGTCTAACAGTGCAACAGATTTACCCATAAACGCCCTCTGTGTTTGGATAATGAGGCAAATACACTTTAACACAGAAGTATAAAGCGCCTGTAAAAGGTCTCGCCATCCCAGCAGAGTCTCCGTGAGAGAGGGCAGTGCTGCTTCTGTGCTTGGCTTGAAATAAGAGAGCTGCAGAGTTGCCTCATATTTCATCTCCGTTTTGCCATCCGTCGGCTCTGTCCTTCTCATTGCCATGCATGTGTCAATCAAATCAAGCTTCTGCTTCGTCCTGTCCGGTCTGATGGGCTGCATGTTTTTTTTTTTGTTTGTTTTTTGGATCTGCTAAACTTTCTCTTTCCTCACCTCTTACCTTTTCCCCCTGTAAACGACCTTCTTTGTAAGCAAATGGAAACCCTTGCAGTAAGTTTCAGAAAACCTTTCTACACCCTATTCCCTATTAACACTGGATTATCAACCTTAATACTGTATGTCGTTGTTGTTCATTTATTATCGTTACCGTATATCCCCGTACGGATGAATAATCAAAGGTTTGCTGTACTAAAAAAAATAAATAAAAGCACTATTTGGTTTTGCTTTTAAAATATTAATAATGTAGTAAATGAAGCGAGCACTGATCAAATGTGTTTTCTTTCATTCTAGCAACTGGAGCTGTGTCAAAGACTGTACAAACTCCACTTTCAACTGCTCCTGCTTTTTCAGTCTTACTGTAAACTGATCGGTGAAGTCTACGCTATCAGCTCGGTCCCAGAGGTACGACCTTCATGAATGAACACGCACAATTATAATCAGGGCATGGCTCATGACTGAAGCTTGCATTCCACAAGGATCCTTGTGTCTATTCATTTTCTGGCACGCTTTGTCTAAACTTGTCTTCACAGAATGAAGTGTCATGGCAAATCATTACAATAAATTTACAGCTTTGCCTACATTAGCTTCCTTATAAGAAATTCCTACTGATGCAGAAGCCTTAATATGTGCGTTTTTTTTTTTCAAGCAGTATATTGTTCAGATCTTGTTTAGCGCATTCATTCATTCATTCAGCATACAGTATATTAAATTTGATTCTCAAATATTAGCCCTCTAAGTTCTTATAATATGCATATAAGAGTTTAGTGTAATGACAATTATTAATATGTGAAATCCAAGCCTCAAGATCTCGTTGTTTTTTTATTTCTAGCTGGTAAACATGTCCAAGGAACTGAATGAGCTAAAGAACAAACTGCAAGCAGCAGCAGCAGCAGCTTTGGTTGCAGGAGAGCGTGCAGTGCAAGACACAAACACATCCACAGATCCATCCTTCAGCTCGTCTGAGGCAGCGGTGCAGGCCATCCTGGAGAGCCTGAGGAACAATGAGTTCTCCACGGCCATCTTCAACATTCAGGAGTGCAGGTATAACCAACGGCTCATCCACGTCTGTCCCGCTTTTATTAAATATAGCTAGTTTCATTCTCCTGTAGTAATTCAGCAGTCTGGGAGATTTAAATAAAGAGCTGTCAAGCGTACTTGGCTGTGAGAGCAGGTGGTAGTGGGGTTAAATGTGAGAATGGTTTATTGATAAATATTCAGAGGAATATGAATTGTAAATCTTCTCCGCATTTCAGGAGGCTGTGGCCGAGCGACATCTTCGGCAGCAGCTCGGAGAACGAGACCCAGACTCTCCTGAACATCTACTTCCGACACCAGACGCTGGGTCAGACAGGCACTTTCGCCCTCGTGGGCTGTAAGCAAGACTTGTCTGAGGCCTGCTCACATCTCACCGAGCTTAACCGCGAGATCAGGGATATGATCCGTCGGGCAAAAGGCTACAGTGCCATCACAGCCTTCCTGCCCGACTCCAGTGCCACTGGGATTAGCCTCTGAGGTGCTCTGCTTTTCCACTAAGATACTCAAACACTGCTGAACTCACTATCATC